>NW_027282703.1:0-26578 GCF_046629955.1 Centroberyx affinis
TGTTATTATCTAGGTGTATATATATATAAATGCAGTCCATTTGGAAGATACATTAAGCATATTGCTTATTGACTATTTCAAATGTATCTGAATGTAATATTTCTGATGTAAACTACTACTATTGATATTGCATGGATAGAATTTTGTGTACATTCAGTACTGTGTTTTTAGTTTTTATTCTATTTTTCATTTTCCTTATTTTACTCTTCCTGGGGTCCGTTCCATAGAAAAGAAGAAGAAAAGTGGGGATTAAAGTCCAAAACCTGACTTGAATGAACCTAACAAATCAGTCGGGGCTAAAGTGAGAGGTCGAACATGGATCACATCGATACACCATGGCAAAAAGCAATGGGAAAGAGAGAGTGGTGATGTTCACAGCCACCGAGCAGCACTTAGTAGTAGAAATACGGTATATGAAGGAATGAAACATATAATAACCAAAAAATGTAACGCAGCTGCCATAAACAAAACAAGACAGAAAGCCTGGCAAGAAATTGCTGATCGATTGATTGCGTAAGTAGCAACTAAGTTCAAATGTAATAAAATATTTTGATACAAACAAAATTAAATCTTGGGCACAATACATTCAAACAGTTAGTAAGAACAGAAAACCTGTAGGTTATTAAAATATCTTAAACAAGAATACATAGATGTTAAACCTCAAGGCTGCAAATGTATACATATTTTGAGCCATAATGACCCGATTGATCACACCAGTAGGTCTGATTTATTATCTGATGTGCGTTATTCCTATTCCCACATTACTGTACGATATGGTGACAATATGTAAACCTATTTACTCCACTAGAATAGAAATCAGGCTTACGGCTTACATTTTGACATTGTTTTAAATGTATTAATCAATACATTAACCAATACATTTTTAAACATGGTTTCCTGTCGGGCAAATACTACATTTCTGGTCAATATAATTTTTTGCAATGGTACTGTTAACTATTTATGTCGCTATTGTCATTCTATTGGGGTCATTTGATTGAGACATATTTTATGTAGTATAAGCCTAAATGTTTGATATCACATACCATATAATTAAACACGCAGGTCTATATCTTATCATTAATCATTGTATAATTTATTTAATTTATTATTTATTTAAGTTGATTTTCTATGAACTTAAATTTTTTGACTGATAGTGGTTAATAAAGTAAAATAATATGGCAGCACGCCAGAAAGTCAGTGGTAAAATCATGGCTTTCCCGTCGGGTCAGTGCTGCAGGAACTCTGGTTAGTTTCCCAGCATAAGTTGCCATAGTAACTGAGCTCGAGCTATGTTGAATTTGCTTCAACTGAAAATGAGTCAGACTAACCGAAAGAAGCCTGGCTTATTTGGTAAACTCGCTTTATGGAACAGGGCTCTGATCTCACTTATTGGAGTTTGTCTTGTGATATGTGTGTATGTTGTGTTGTTCTGTAGTACTTGTGTGTGTGTATAGTGTTGTTCAGTGATGTGCATAGTGTCATGTCTGTTATATGTTGCATGTACTGTAGGGCTGAACGATTTTGAAAAAATATCTAATTGCGATTATTTTGACTGATATGGCAATTGTGATATGATTTGTGATATTAGAGGGAATGATAATTACATTATTTTCATTTTCATTGAAAAACGTATTAAAATGATTATGGTGTGATTTTTGCGGGGATCTGTACCAAACAAAGATGTTTTCTTAAGTCTGTAGAATATGATGTGTAGGCCAGGACATCTCTGCAGCACCACAATATTTCATTTAAAATACTATTTTGACACATTTCACCTTTAACAAATATTGCGCCTCCTGCGATTTGAAAATTGCAGTAGGCCATATTGCGATTTCGATAAAATTTCGATGAATTGTTCAGCCCTAGTTGCATGTTTTTTTTTTTCTTTCGTTTTGTCTGTAATGTATGTTTGTGGATCTTAAACAATAAACAAAATGGTTGAATTCTTTACTTGACTTTGTCGACCTGACCATATGATAAGCTTGACCAGACAATTAGGCAAAATGAACCATTCTCATCCCCCCCCTTGTCCATCCCCCCCCTCCCCCCTCCCCCGGCAGTCTGGGAGGGCCCCGCCCCGGGAGCCCGCTGCGAGGTCTTCATCAGCCACATCCCGCGGGACGCCTACGAGGACCTGCTGCTCCCCCTGTTCGGCTCCATCGGACCGCTCTGGGAGTTCCGCCTCATGATGAACTTCAGCGGCCAGAACCGCGGCTTCGCCTACGCCAAGTACGGCTCGCCGGCCCTCGCCGCCGACGCCGTCCGCCTGCTGCACGGCCACGCCCTGGAGCCCGACGCTCGCCTCAGCGTCCGGCGGAGCACGGAGAAACGCCACCTCTGCCTCGGGGAGTTGCCGCCTAGCACCAGGCGGGAGGAGCTGATACAGGTAGGTTGCGTAAGGGGGCGGGCTGTCTTTCCTTCTCAGATACTGCAGGATCTCTGTTGGGGGGGGGGGGGGGGAGACAGTGTGAGAGATTGTTGCTGTCTGAAATGGGAGGAAGCGGTAGCAGCGTGACTTCATGGTTAGAGACACTGTCCTGGAATAGGAAATGTCGTAGTGGGGTTGGGCGATATGGTTGAAATCAATATCATGATAATCATAAGGATTTTTCTCTATCAATATATATCACGATATGGTTCATGTATGCAAAGTCACGTTAAATAATCAAATTAATGTTCATCTCATTGAACCGAATGGTAATGTTAGGTGTGATGTCAAACAAAACTGAAATTTTCAAATAATATTCCTACCATCCCTCATTTTATGAGAGTTTTTAAGTAAAATTTGCTTGTCATCATCACTTTAGACAGCAGAAATGTGTGTCACGATATTAAAATATCTTCATATCATCACGATATGATTCCACTGAAAGACGATAAACGATAATATTGATAATCTTGGACTGTGTTTACCGGTATGCCTTCCCACCCATTCAATTCAAGATTCAAAAAACGTTAATATCGCCAAGGGGCAATTTGCTTTGCAGACAGTAGTCCCGACACAATACATACAATACATCCTACACAACACAGCACAAGATCCATATCTCCTACACTGTCACCATGAATCATGGAAAAAAAGAAAGACGCGATGACATCCGGGGTTATAGTTTGTTTAAAAACCAGTAGCAGATGGAACAAAGGAGACCCATTAAGATTGTGGTAATTTCAACAGCAAGGAATCATACCAGCATTTTTACCCTTTCTCCACTGATTAGCAATGACTCCAAAATTGGCGACTCTCTGTTACCTGTTGCTCGGGTGCTCCAGTAGAGACTCATTTTTTTTATATATTGGCAGAATCTGCTTTGTCAAAGACCTGTCTCCCACCGTTTTTCGCCTATTTACAATTATTGGTGGCCTAAACGTGCAACTGTCTTCGTTCCATCTGCAGAAGCTTCCTCTGACCGGATTTCGGTGTCACACTTGTTCACACCGAAAGGTTGAATAACCATAAAGAAAGCGATTCACTTCAACACAGTAGCAACAGCAACCTGGCTAGATATTGTCAGAATCTGCTTTATTCGTGTTCATATATGTGCGAGTAGTGTGATTTTTAAGACGTGTTTTGCCATACAACACAATTCTCCAACCTCCTCTACCGGAGCAACTGATAACAGAGAATTGTCGATTTTGGGGTTATATCATGGCCCATGGATTAATTGTTCAGCCCTACCAGTCGCCCTCGCTCCATTTGGCTCACTCAGTAACGGGACGCCCTCCATCATGGCGGCGGCTCACGGGAACGCGCAAATCCGAGGGTTACGAACCCCCCGCCCCTCTCACCGTATAAAACCGCCTTTCACTCCCTAACAGATATCCCATGGGGTTACGCTTTTGAATTAGCGCTCCCCCCTTTATGTCCCGCCCCAACATCCTTTTTCAACAGGAAATAGATTAAATTACGGCAAGATGCTCTCAAAATGCCGTGTCATTGTGACTTTAAAGACTGCGTCCTCCACTAGCAAACCCCCTTGCTGGTAAAATAGTTTGCAGACGCGTAGATTTTCTTCGTTCGTTCGTAGAATTAAATGAATGATGAAAATGAATAATGCAATGATCTTTGTTCCAAGGTGCTGCGCGGTCTGACGGAGGGGGTGGAGGGAGTGTCTCTGAAGGCCGGGCCTGGTATAGAGGGGATGTCGGCTGTGGTCGTCTTCTCCTCTCACCACGCTGCTTCCATGGCCAAGAAGATGCTGGTGGAAGGTAGGTGAGCTAGACACTAGAGTTAGTGAAAATCAGATCTGGTCCAGTCAGTGTGGTCCACCTCTGATACAATCTCTGAACCCATCGTCTATCGGTCTGACGACGATTAGACTCTGGGGGCGACGGCCAATATTTCGGGGTTTCCGGTGTAGCCAGCGGACATCTGGGGCTCTTCCATGCCCTGGTCATTGTTTATAGTCCGATTAGCAACTTGAGACGCGGGAACGGAGTTGGAGTTGAGAGACAATGTCTCATATGCAGATATCTGTTTATAGAGATTAGCCGAAATGTCGTCTGGACCTAAAACACCTACAAAAAGTATTGAGGTTTGCGTATTGTGTGGAGAATGACTCTCGCGTCTCAAGTTGCTAATCGGACTGTAAACAATGACCGGCGCACGGAAGAGGAAGTCTTGGCCCGGATGTCCGCTGGCTACACCGGAAACCCTGAAATATTGGCCGTCGCCCCCAGAGTCTAATCGTCGTCAGACCGATAGACGATGGGTTCCGAGATTGTCCACCTCTGATATGATGGATATGATGCAGTTTGACTGACTCCATATTTATTGTAGAATTGATCAATACTACACTGGTTGTCTATGGGAAGCCCTTAACCTGAACTGATTCTAATGAGATACTTTGATCAGATTCCACAGATTCCAAGTGTGGATGGATATGTAGTACTAGTAGTAGAGGGTAACTATGTAAACCTGTTAACCTTTTTTTTTTTTTTTTTCCCACTGCTGGCAGCTACCTGGGCACTTAGTTATGGCTGACTCAGTTACACTTCCCTACGGATGCACCGATCTAGATTTTTGGAGCCGATACCGCTTTCTGATATTCTGCCAGCCGTATCTGCCGATAATGTTTTTTTTGATGATTGGTATCATCAATCAGTTCCCTTTATCGGCCTTCAAAATGATCCAATCTCATATTTTGAGTGAATATGGGCTGATTTTGATTGTGGGGCGATCGATGGGTGCATCCCTAGACTCCGCCTTGACAGTCTCTACCTGTCACTTGAATGGCGCTTTAACAAGTGTGCCCTTACCGTATTTCCTCTCATAGTGGCCGGTAGTCAATTAAAAGCCGGGTCTCCGATAATGGCCGGGGCCGTGGTCGACGTGAACAAATAAAGGCCGGCCCCAAATACAAGGAAAAAACAACGGTGGATACCGGTAAACTCCTGGTGCCTGTTATATAATGTAACTGTAGTTTGTAGTAATGTACAAGTGCCACAAGATGGCGGTATGCCACAAGATGGCTCGGCCGGCGGAAGTCTCTGGAGCGTGCCGTCGTCGATTACCGTAATTATCGGTAATGCGTTGCAGTAACAAAAAAACGGCTACCTAACGAACCCCAACAGAAGCAGATCAGAAAACAAGGAGGCTTCGTACTAAAATATGAGCAAATATACTTATCAAACAGAGGAATTAGAAATAAAGGCCTGCCTCTAATATAAGCCTGCTTCCAATAAAGGCCTGGTACCCTCTGCAGTTGAGGTAAATAAAGGCCTGGGCCAATATTAGAGGAAATACGGTAATTCCTGCTGTATTTCCACACCCTCCTCTTTTGTCTCCAGCTTTCAGGAAGCGTTTTGCCTTGACCGTCTCCATCAAGTGGCAGTCATTGGTCAAGCCCAGCAAGGAGGATCCGGCATCTCCGCAGCGACCCCCAAGGAGCCTCCTGCCGTCACCCGTCAAGCCCCCCCGCCGGCCCCCGAACGCCCCTCAGCCCTCGATCCCGCCTCCTCGCCTGGTCCGGCCTCCGTCCGTCCCCCCGGGCTTCTGCAGAGCGGTCGGAGGGCCCACCGCCCCCCGACGCGCTCGCCCCCCCTGCTCCTCCTCTTCCCTCCAGGGGCCTCTAGTCGCGGTGGAGCCGACGTCCTCGGTGCTCCTGCTGCATAAGGTGTGCGAGGTGTTCGGCGGCGGCCAGCCGCTCTATGAGCTGCACTACAGCCACGCCGGGTCAGACGGATTCCTCTACTTCAACTACAGGGTGCGCGTCCCCGGGGCGATGGCGCCCTTCACCGGCCTGGTCACCACCCTGCCGGGACCCACCACCGCCATCATGCTGGAGGAGGCTCGCCGGGCCGCGGCCCAGCAGGTCCTGCAGGCCATCTACAAGCACTAAGTAGCTGGTCCACTCTCCAGCCAGTTAGTAAGCTATACCTCACTGTACCGCTCACTGGGTACCGCTACATATATCTACCTCACTGCAGCGATGTTTCAGGCTTTACCATCGTTTGTTTTGTCATTGATGTTTTCTAAAAGAAAAGCCATGTTTCATCTTGTATGTAGTTTGTTGATTTATGCATGTTTTAATTATTGATGTTTATGAAAGTAAGACTTATTTGTCTCATTTGAACTTATGTGGTTTGTTTTATGCATGCGTTTTTATTGTGTGTTTTAGTATTGGATTGGTTTCTCATTTTAATTAAATGAGATTTGAGATGAAACTGATGGAGTTGTTACATTAAGAAGGTAGAAAAGAGGGATGACTGATTACTGTTATTAACTCTTTTATGAATATGATTGATGAATGACCACTTACAAAAAAACAATAGAAGAGTAGAGTAAGAGGAGAGTTACAGCCATTATCAGGCTTGGGAATGCTGGCAGGTTTTAGTTTGGGAGTGCAAGATTGGCGTGTATCCAGTTCATTCCTGGTTAGCGATATGTAAAGTCAGAGGGCCTCATTCCCCAAACTTTTCTTAAATTATTCTTCCTTTTATTCTTTAGAACAGTGTTAACGCAGAAACAGAATTCATAAAATATGCAATATTTGTTCTTTCTTGAGTTCTTGAGTTGATTTTGTTACAAAAGATACAATAAGCACTGCTGATGCCAAAATGACACCAAAAAGAGTTTCAGTGCTACAATATGTAACTTTTATTTTTATTTTTATTTTTTACATTAAAATAATATAGGATGTATTATATCATCAGTATGTCTGTGACCCTGTTTGTTCATGCCAAAATCTACCATTTCCATGAAATTGGCTTTATAATGATGTTGGGTTGTAAACCATTTTGCAAGGAAGTCATAGCAACATGAAAGAAAATAAACAAAAAAAAGTTTCATATTGCAGTAGGACTGGGCGATAATTCAATATTATTGTTTCAGTGGAATCATATTGTGATGATAAGAAGATATTTTAATATCGTGACACATTTCTGCTGTCTAAATTGATGATGACAAGCAAATTTTACTTAAAAACTCTGATAAAATTAGGTATGGTAGGAATATTATTTGAAAATTTCAGTTTTGTTAGACATCGCACCTAACATCACCATTCGGTTCAATGAGATGAACATTAATTTGATTATTTAACGTGATTTTGCATACATGAAACATATTGTGATATATATCGATATCGAGAAAAATCCCTATGATTATCATGATATTGATTTCAACCATATCGCCCAGCCCTATATTGCAGCCTTAAAAAGAACATTTAGAATTCAGAAATAGAAGTTTTATTAACTGAGGTTAATGCAAAAGGAGAGACATTACCTTCACCAAGTAGGTTATGTTTTCGCTCCTGTTTGTCAGCTGGAAATCTCAAAATCTTCTGAACATTCCATTTCCATTAAATTTGGTGGACCGGTAGGCCTTGGGCCAAGGAACAATTGATCAGATTTGGTGGTGATCTGGGATTCCCGCTGTTAGAAACAAACACAGATGGAGACTTTATTCGAAATCCTAAGGGTGTGCTTCCAGGGTTAAGAACTCAGTTTAAATTAAGTGATAGCAATGATGTGTTTGGGTGTAAAAGCAAGTTGGCGGAGGTTTTCGTACTCCGTGTCCCCTCTTAATTTTCAAAAGCTAAGGCGTAACAGGCACTGAGAGGAGAGCATGGCAAGACATTAAAGATGCTGTATACGCACCGTCATCTGAGCACCGCATACTGGATAAGAAACGGTTTGACATGAATGTTCAGATGTTCCGGTGGAGAGCCCGCTGAATATGTAGATGGCTTGGATCTTTCCCTTTCAAGTTGTAGCTCGAGGGTGTGACAAAGATCCATACAGATCAGCCTTGGTAAATCTGAAGTTCATCGTGAGCCATTCATCACTGTCTGCAAAGATGCACTTTCTCTGCAAAGCCCTATTTGGCAAGGAAATCAGTAGCAGCAAATGCACCATCCTCAAAGTGTCAGAGCCGACTCACTGCTCATAGGTCTTTATATACTAAGATCAACACTGTAAAAATGGCACAGATTCACAATTAGCATGTTGGTCTACGTTCTATTAATTCTGTTCAGATAGTCTACTGTATACTAGAGCTGCAACGATTAATCAATTAGTTGTCAACTATTAAATTAATCGCCAACTATTTTGATTATCGGTTTGAGCAATTTTTTTTAAGAAAAATAAGTCAAAATTCTCTGATTCCAGCTTCTTAAATGTGAATATTTTCTGGTTTCTTTCCTCCTCTATAACAGTAAACTGAATATCTTTGGGTTGTGGACAAAACAAGACATTTGAGGACGTCATCTTGGGCTTTGGGAAACACTGATCCACATTTTTCACAATTTTCTGACATTTTATAGACCAAACAACTAATCGATTAATCGAGAAAATAATCGACAGATTAATTGACAATGAAAATAATTGTTAGTTGCAGCCCTAGTCTATACACAGAAACATTCATTATTATATCAGAGGCTATTGCCAAATATAGGTCTCAAACCATACAAATTGTTTTATATCCAGTGTACAGCCTACAAAGAATAAAAACAGGAACAAAGGTCCAAGATGGCAGCATGTTCCCGTCAATCATTTATTGGCTATTAAATGTTCCAATAAATGACATGTTCCTTCAATCATTATTGGCCAAAAATGATTGAAGGGAACATGTTTCCATCCTGAATATTTTTCCCATTATCCCCTAGGACTGAGCAGCCCTTTCCTGGTCAGTTGTATGCTTTTTAAATACCTCTGTTGGATGTTGGAAGCACTAGTATCACAATAGTTTTTTTTAAAGTCTAACTAAACCCCAAACCCAAATCTGTGGTGAAGCCTGACACCTACTGGTGAAAAGTAAGGTACTGAACTGCCCATCTGCTATTGGCTGGTCTTTGTGTCAGGTGATGACACCTTGCATAGAGTAAAACAGGTGGTGAAACACCAGGATTCATATCAACATATACTAAAATAAACTGCAGGTTTTCCTCTTCAGAGCATTCAACCACATGGGTTAAATCCAGTTTGAATCGGTCTGATTTGATGAAAGTAATCAAATGAAACTTAAGTTCGGAATCATGTCATGCAACCTCACCCAGGGGACTGGGATGCCTTTGGACCATGAACCATTGTGCTGAATATAAACATGACATTGACCTTGCAGTGATTCGGACTACCACTAGGTGCCAGTCTAGGACTGCCCTACTTACCTACAATGCCTTAAAGGTCCCACATTCTCCACTTTCCAGTGTTTTATTTTATGTCTTCAGGTCCATTCAAAGCTGTGTGTGTGGTGTCATGTACCAAAAACACTCTCAATCCATTTTTACACGTTAATTTTCCAGCATCTCTCTGAGCCTTGGCAAGAACGGGCTGTTTCTGTCGCTGTGTCTTTAAGGCTCATTAATATTAATGACCCTCTGTTCTGATTGGCTAACCGTTCCAAAAGTGAAATGTGAGACACCACAGTGCCAGCAGCTACAGGTAGGGAAAACTCTCTGGTAAATAAGCCTATTAGCCTATTATTTCTTACAAAAATGATAATGAGCGAACCTTTGTGATGCCACAAAGTTACGGAAGTCCAAGCGGCTCGTTTAGAGGCTCGCTTTTCTAATATGGATTGTGTGGATTTAGTTGGCGACTGCGCGTTTTGATACTTTCACCATGTTTAGATAGACCATCCAACTCCTTTATCATCAAAGAGGCTAGGGGAATCCCGTTGTACACGATATCGGACCTTTAAATACAGTCAAAAGGTTCGAGAAGTGGGCTTGTGCCTGGAAGATCACTGGCTCATTTTGGTGTCCTACCTAAAATATGAAAAGGACACGGGGAATTCCCATTCAAATTCCAATTGCCATTCATCTGCTTTACTTCATCTGGCTGTTACAGAACCATGACATTATTAACATCCACTTTCCATTTTAGCTGTGCCAACTACTGTGATACACCAGTTAATATTATTTCCAAACCATTCTGTTCTGTGCTGAACACACTCAGGTGTCCCGTTATCGTCTTGCAGATGTACAAGAGTTTTGTGAAATGAAACATGAAATGACTTGGGCTGTGAACACGCAGGGAAACCCGGTAAACGTTTTATTGGTTTCATCGTCAAAGAGCGATGCCACCCAATAATCTGGCTGAACAAAACTCAAGAGGATCAGCTAAAGCATTTCATATTCTGGACATCCTCATCACAGCATGGTAACCCGCGGCTACTCATAAAACACGCTGCTGCTGTGCAAACAACTTTCCTCGTAATCCACAAGGCAATTATATTTGAGGTAGGGCTGTAGTCGAGTCACTGGTGAATCGAGTCCGATTCAAGACCAAGACCGGGGGGAGTTGAGAGGGTCGAGACCCGAGTCGAGACCAAGACCGAGGGGGAGTTGAGAGGGTCGAGACCGAGTCGAGACCAAGGCCGAGGGGGGTCAAAACCGAGTCGAGACCAAGACCGAGGGGGGTCAAGACCGAGTGGAGACTAAGACTGGGGGAGTTGAGAGGGTCGAGACCAAGACCGAGGAGGGTCGAGACCGAGTCGAGACCAAGACCGCAAAACTACGAGTCCAATTCGAGACCAATACCATAGCAATGTGTTATCCAAGGCTACCATTGTATTTATTGACTACAATAGCATATTTTCGTTTATTGCCTAAAATAGAAGGGACAAAACAAAATTAGCATGTTTTGAGGACAAAATTAATTGTAGGCAGCTTGTTTATATTCATAACATACAGTAGTTGCACCTTTACTTAACTAGAAGTGGATTAATCTATTTCACCTATTTTTTCTTACTGCTCCACAACCATATGCTGCTCTCAGCATTGCTTGACTGAAAATATACTTACCTGTAATTTAGGAAGGCGAAGACGAAGGAAAAAAGACAGAGCGAGAGCAGGAGTAACATTACATATGGACATGGTGAGTTTTTTTTTATTTTTTTTTTTTATCAAAACGAAGTCATTGGTTGGGTAGTTGGCATATCACCAATCAGCAGTAAGTAAACCTTTCGGTGGGCGAAAACTGTGAAACTGTAAAAATTGTATAGTTCTCAGCTGGTCACTTTCTCAGAAGAGATTATAATTATAAAAACAATAACATTATGTAACGTTTATTCATCCGAGACGGATTCAAGACCGAGTCATATTAACTATGAGTCTGAGACGAGACCAAGACCGTCAAAAATCGGTCTCGGACTCGAGTTCTACAGCCCTGATTTGAGGTACTGAGAAAAATGAGGACCAGAGAAGTATAATTTGAATCTGTTTATTTTTGACACTGGACAGAACAGGGATGTTTCTTACAGGTAGAAATGTGAATTTTTTTTTTTTTAGTAAGAGCTCAGACTTGGAAGCCGTAATGAATACTGCCGCATTACCATCTGTTGGGTTCAGGCAGAAAGAAAATGTCTATAACAGAGTTCCTCATTCTCGGTCCTGGATAGGCGAAGCAGTTCTGTAGGAATGCTGCTCTGCGATCAGTTTGGCTGATTAATAATTTGAATGAATAACATATGACATCGAACTGATCTCCGAGAGCTCTATGGAGCAGCGAAGACTTAGAGGTTTCATTAACATCAAGGATCTGTTCCCCAGAGCACAACTTGATGCAAAGTTCAAACTCAAAGCAATGCCATACACTTGACATTCTAAAACATATTACATTTAATGTAACCGACGTGATATTAGATGTATGGCGTTCCCTTGAAAGTAGCGTAACAAAAAGCCCCACACACTCCATATAATATAGCAGAGTATGAAAATGAGACTGGATGTGTGTGTCCTGCAGGGCTGCAGTGATGCGGAACATGCTCTATTGAGGACTAGTTAAGGAACTCTGTACAAGGTGCTGCAGAGCGTTTCTGTGTTTGAACCAATCGGGTGATGCGGCCGAGGCTGTCGCTAGGCAGAACGGAGCAGCTAGACCTCAGAGGTCCTCTTCCTGATCTCCTCTATAAGATCTGCTCTTGAGACATCGACCTGCGGAGACAAAGCCAAGAAGGAGACAGCGGGGTTAGTACTGCAACCAAATGCTAATTCACTCCAACACTTAAGAACATATACTGACCCTAATTCATTGAGCTAGCTAGTGAATGTGTTATGTGATATTTTAGAGGCTTTTCAAAAGTGTCCGTTTGCAGTGGTGGAAAGTAACTAAGTACATTTACTCAAGTACTGTACTTAGTACAATTTTGAGATACTTGTACTTTACTTGAGTATTTCCATTTGATGCTACTTTATGCTTCCACTCCACTACATTTCAGAGGGAAATATTGTACTTTCTACTCCACTACATTTATTTGACAGCTTTAGTTACTTTTCAGATGGAGATTTGACACAATGGATAATATAACAAGCTTTTAAAATACAACACATTGTTAAAGATTAAACCAGTGGTTTCCAACCGTTTTGGCTTTTGATGTCTTACAAAAAGCAGTGTGTAGTCGGGTCACATTTCAGATGTCTATGAGTTGTTAACAGCTCCACCAAATAGTGATTTTTCCCTCTAAACCTCACATGATTTCATTTCAATAAATGTTCAAATGGTCCAATATGTCAGCAAAAATCAAAGATTAGAGAAAAAAACTGAAAACAGATTTGTGTATCAGAACTTTGTTTTTTCTTCTTTCCTCTCCCATTAATTATCTCACGACCCCTCAGATTTATCTGGTGACCCTTTGGAGGGGCCCGACCCCTAGGTTGGGAACCACTGGACTAAATGAGCTAACTGTATATAAAGTACAGTACTGTTCAAAAGTCTTAGGCACCCTAGCCTTTTTATATAAAATGTATCTTTGATGTTTATTTGTTTTCTGCATTAGTGTGTCAGTAGACTGCTCTTTATAGTACATTTCGTTGATATGGATGGAGAAACTTTTCATTTCATTATTTTTGAAAGCATCTTTGCTTTATGGATGTTTTTTAAATGTGCCCAAGACTTTTGCACAGTACTGTAGTTCAAACTAGCTCCACCTCCAGCAGCTACAACAGTAACATGCTGCTTACACACTGATGCTTCAGTATTAATAATCTAATGATGTCATATATAATAAAATATCAGTCAGAGGGACCAAACCACTACTTTTACTTTAATACTTTAACTACATTTTGCTGCTAATACTTATGTACTTTTACTTAAGTAGGACATGCAGGACTTCTACTTGAAATGGAGTATTTGCTGTATTGGTACTTTTACTTAAGTAAAGCATCAGAGTGCTTCTTCCACCACTGTCCGTTTGTCTTCATATGTGAAAGACAGAGATATAAAGAGTGAGTGAGGTAGGAAGGGTGCATCCTGTGTCATACCTCCTCTCTGGTGGCCACGGTGCGCAGTTTGACCACTCCATCTTTCAGCTCCTGTTCTCCCAGGATGGCCACCAGGGGAATCCCCGAGTCCTCGCAGTGCTGCAGCTGACTCAGCAGCTTGGGGTTCTTCTTGTACATCACCTCTGCCTGTACACACACACACTAAGTCAACTGACTGCATCATTTTTAACAGTGGTTCTCAAAATGTCCAGGAATGAGGTAAATGAGGAATAGTTTAACTTGACTATAATTTAATTTCCTAGAAATTATCCCAATTAGAGAAGATATAAGAATGACTATTGTGATCCTAGGTTTAACTCTCTCCACTATTATCTCCCCATGTACAGTTTAGACCAGTGATTCTCAACTTTTTCCATATCAAGGACCCTAATTTAGTCCACATTAGAGGCACAGAATCCCCATTTGATGAGATTTTGTCTCTGACCCAAATCTGAGAAAATTTTTATTGTTAGATATGATTTTGTCCAGAATTCCTTGACTATCTGTATTGTAGGTAGAGAGATAACAGAGAAACTATGATCAAAACAGTCATTCTTCTACATTCTCTAATTGTGTTAACTTCTTGTAAATGAAACAATAGTGAAGTTTAACAATTCATCAATTTGCCTGGGACCCCCTGGAACCCCCTCAAGGACCCGTGGCGGTCCCCGGACCCCACATTGAGAACCGCTGCTTTAGAAAACACAGACGACAAACACGCCCACCTTAATGCCACCGTTCCAGAGCTCGGAGGTGAGTTTGAGCCTCTCCTCCAGTAAGTTCTTCTGGGCCGACGCCACCATGACCTGGACCTCTGTGGTGCGGACCTTCTCCGCCGAAGCCTGGACAACACGCTACAGTTAGGCCGAGCACAACTCAAAACACTGGACATCAAGGTTTGGGATTTGGAGAACACACACCGGACGACCGGTTGGACACGGGGAACACAACACTACCCGAGTTCTAATGCCATCCAAACCCCCAAATCTCATGAAAACTTGAAATTTCCCACTAATATAAGAACAAACATGGAGGTGAACGACTTGCTGCTGTTTTTTTTTTTCCCCCTTGTTTGGTGCTAAACTTTGGCGTAACACGTTCAGACTTAAGTGATTGACCAGTTCACACTACAGGAGGATCTCAGGCCGGACAAACTGAAAACGCGACCTTTAAATCCAAACTAGCTTATTTTGTGTCCCCTTAACCCCCCCATAACAACGCATTATGTGATAACAACGCATTATGTAATAATCTGCTGCATTTTGTAATACACAGCCTGAACGCAATATGTAATAAATTTCCCCGCATTTTGTAATAAATTATTACATATTGCAGTGGTTATTACAAAATACGGGAGTTGCACTTTTTTTTTTTTTATGAAAATGTAATAATATGGTGCATTATGTAATAACCAACCAAAATGGATGTCTTCATTCATAAAAATCGTGATAACATTATAACAACAATGTATATTTTATGCATTCCAGCATGAATCAAACTGACTCAAAATTAATTTTAAAAAGACACTATTAGTTCAGTAGATTAGTGTCTTTCATTGGTCAAAACTACATGAAGTGTCACTGTATTCCTTAGCTTAATAGAAACTGTACTTGAGGGTTCATAGAGACATAGAAACTGCATGACACTGTGTTATACTGACACAATTCCATCCATTTTGGTTGGTTATTACATAATGCACCATATTATTACATTTTCATAAAAAAAAAGTGCAACTCCCATATTTTGTAATAACCACCCCAATATGTAATCATTTATTACAAATTGCGTTCAGGCTGTGTATTACAAAATGCAGCAGATTATTACAAAATGCGGGTGTTATTACATAATGAAGTGAAAATGCATTCCATTTTGTCGACTTATAACATAATGCGGTGTTATTACATAATGCGTTGTTACACCCCCATCCACCCAGCCACCCACCCAGCCTTACCTCAGCCTTCTGCTCCATGATGGAGAAGACCCTCTCGATGCCGATGCTGACCCCCACGCAGGGCACCTTCCGGCCCTTGGGGTCGAACATGCCCACCAGGCCGTCGTAGCGGCCCCCGCCGGCCACGCTGCCCACGCTGACGCTCTCCTCCGCGGCCCCCGGCGCCCCGTTCTGGGCTTCGCCGCCGACCGGGGCCGGGACCGCGCCCGCCTGGGTCAGCACCGCCTCGTAAATGATGCCCGTGTAATAGTCCAGACCGCGGGCCAGGCTAAGGTCAAAGACGACCTGGAGATAAGGGAGGGGGGGGGGGGGGGGGGGGGGGCAATGGTACGAGGGTAGAAAAGTACAGACAGGGTAATTAGTAGCAGGGTAGGAGGAGAAGAAAAGAATAGGAGAAGGTATAATGAAGGAACAATAGTTAAACGATTGTTTGTAAGTATTACAGCCATCCACACAAGCATAGCTGATATTCTATGATATTCAACATCTTTACATTTGACCATTTCCCTGCCAAAACATTCAATAATAATAATAATAATGTTATATAAAGTATTAAGTGTATCCCCAGACTTTTATTCTCGTCAGGGTGGAAAAGCTTCGGAAAAAGCAACTCAAAAACCCGGGATACACAAAAATAATAAAGCATAATCATGCATACTTGTGTGGGATCTGCTCAAAATGTCACATTAGAAGCAATTCAGATTAATGATCCATAAGGGAGTCACCAAGTTTTAAATTACCACTCTGAATGTGCTCTGTTGTCTTCACTGAATATTTCACACATGATTCTGATACAAGAGCTAGCATCGAAAATGGGTAGGGTGACATATTTCTATGAAAAATCATTTATTTTGGCCAGTAAAAAATTATTCTTGGCAGGTATATATTTTTTTGAGTTGACCAGCCCTTGGTAGGTGAGACAAAAATTGAATTTCAGACACTGCACATAACCACTTTGTCAGTATCATGCCATGTTTGGATGGTTGGTAATGCCAGAGGGCCATTGCCTCCACACTTGGATCTGTAAGCTATCACTGCTCACTCGTTTCCCCCTCCCTTTCTCTCTCACCCACCTCCCGTGACCTTTTAACCTTTGACCCCCCCCCGCCCCCCCGCCCCTTGCCTGCCTCACCTTGTCCGTGACCTGGAAGAGCTGCAGGTAGCTGAAGAGCAGCTTCATGTCGGTGAGGCCGGCGCAGGCCTGCTTGCTCTGGGACATCTTCTGGTCCTGAAGGAGACGCTCTGCTAGGTCCATCCCACCTACAACACACACCCGACGACACACAGCTCAGTGGGGTCCACCTCACAGCCGGTCAATATATGTTATTTATTTTTTATATAAAATGTGTTCAACCAGAGAAATCGTTCCAGTGTGGTGTGGGAGGATTTTAACCTGCCTCGCCCTGCCTTAAGGAGCTGCTGACCCTTAAAGAATTTCATTAGCATGGCTTTCAGTGGAGAGTCCCACGATGATGCCTTTTCCACCCTGACAAAAATAAAACTCTGGAGGAAACACCGAATACTTGAAATTTTTTTTGGGGGGCATGAAAATGGTAAAAAAGATATTAAATAGCGCTTGGTTCTTCAAATGTGGGACGACGCGATCGATCGGCCAGCAATCGGAATCGGCCGATATTCAGTATAAATATGAGATCGCAGAATTCCGATAATGCCACAATGTGAGCGGTCACAGTCCGTCACGCCCGCTACTTCCCCTCGTTTAATTCTCTGCTTATTCAATTCATCAATTCATCTCATGCCATGTGCGTTTGTTTCCATAACGGTCTGCACTCTGCAGAGCTGTCCGGAGCTGAACTGGACGACAATCCAGACCCTAACAGCGGAGAGGCAACTGAAAAGTCTCATTTCTCTCTCTTAAGAACATCCACTTATACAAAAACAAAGACTGAAACGGATATATATCTTCGGAAGGGCGTCTCCATTTATTTAACTCGACTCAACAACACAGGCGAGTGGCAACAGTCTGAGTCTTGTGCTTCGGTTATCTCACTAAATCATGCTGCGCTACCTAGAATGCACATGGTTTTGTTTACATAATGATCAAGTAAATATTGAAGTTAGGGCTGGGCGATATATCAATATTATATCGATATCGTGATATGAGACTAGATATCGTCTTAGATTTTGGATATCGTGATATCGTGATATGGCAAAAGTGTCTTTTCCTGGTTTTAAAGGCTGCATTACAGTAAAGTGATGTCATTTTCTGAACTTACCAGACGTTCTAGCTGTTCTATTATTTGCCTTTACCCACTTAGTCATTATATCCACATTACTGATGATTATTTATCAAAAATCTCATTGTGTAAATATTTTGTGAAAGCACCAATAGTCATCCCTACAATTTTGTCAATATCGATATCGAGGTATTTGGTCAAAAATATTGTGATATTTGATTTTGTTCATATCGCCCAGCCCTACTTACAACTGAACATTTAGCCCACTTCGTAGAAAATACCAAGATATATATCGTGTATCGTCATTCAGCCTAAAAATACCGAGATATGATTTTTGGTCCATATCGCCCAGCCCTAATTGAAGTAGAAAAAAGAAAATGTGGATACTTTTTAACCAGGACTCAATTTGATGGATGAAATGTATGTGAAATGGAAACTGTTAGACCTATAATACTACTATACCAGCCGCTATAACAAAACAAAAAAACTATCGGTATGGCCGATCGGTATCGGCAGATATGGCTCATAGACGATCGGCGGCAAAATACGATATCCGGGCATCCCTAGTCTACACGGTTCTCATTGATTCAAAGACACTCTGCTGTCCACTTTCATGAGTGTAGGCTGGGTGTTACATCATTCACAACTCTCCTAAGTGTATACATAGAGTGAACAAGAATCGTGTGGAGTCAACCAACTTTGACCTAGGGCTGGGCGATATGGTCGAAATCAATATCATGATAATCATAATGATTTTTCTCGATATCAATATATATCACGATATGGTTCATGTATGCAAAATCACGTTAAATAATCAAATTAATGTTCATCTCATTGAACCGAATGGTGATGAAAACTGAAATTTTCAAATAATATTCCTACCATACCTCATTTTATCAGAGTTTTTAAGTAAAATTTGCTTGTCATCATCAATTTAGACAGCAGAAATGTGTCACAATATCAAAATATCTTCATATCATCACGATATGATTCCACCGAAAGACGATAAACGATAATATTGAATTATCGCCCAGCCCTACTTTGACCCTCGTTCATCGTTTTTCCCCAGGTGGAAAACAGCATTAAGATGATTGGACACCAAAACACTCCACTGAAACCCAGGATAATAATAAACATATTCATACTTAAATGGAATCCAATAACAATGTCTCATTAGAATCAATCAAATGGACAACCGGTGTAGTATTGATCAATTCTACAATAAATATGTAATGTATCAAACTGCATAAAATCCATCATATCAGAGGTGGTTGACACTGACTGGAACAGATCCCGTTTTTAATACAAATTCACGTTTTCTTTTTTTAACTCGTGTATTGACTTAAGCAACGTCTGACTTGAGTTATTAGGTTATTGGGTTATTGGTTCATAGTCTCACCCTGCATACTGACGTACTCCCCGATCTGGTCAGCGGCCTCCTCTGACAAGCCCTTCTCATTCACCATCTCGTTCTTCACATCCTCCCAGGACATCTAGGGGAGGACAGGGGGGAGAGAAGATATAGAGAAGGGGTGGAAGGAAAAGAATAGAGTTTAAGATTAAAGAAAAAATGTATATGGTTCACTTTGATATGCTAGCTCATTGGCCTGGGTATCGTCAAGAAAAAACACTTCAATACTTCACACAGTATCGATATATATAGAGTATTTGACTGTAATTTGCAGTGAATTGATATACTGTGAATCTTTTTTAGTACTGTGATACGTGGTTGTGTGCATTATTGATCTGCTATCCACATGACATGCAAGAACTCCAGTAACCTCACATTCTTCATCTAACCAACAGAAAAACTGCTGGATCCATTTGTGACATTTTACCATCTGTGTTCAGCATAATTTCCTTCACTTTGTTATACCAATACAGTGATGCATCTGCAAGGCTATATACACTAGGGCTGTCCCGAATACAATTTTTTGGGCTTCGGAGCTTCGGTAGTAATCAACAGCGAATATGCGAAGCTTCGGCCACAGCGGGGGGGGGGGGGGATGGTCGAGCGAGCTAGAGAGAGAGAGAGAGAGACGGTCGAGCTAGAGAGAGATGGTCAAGCGAGCTAGAAAGTGAATGAAGAGAGGGAGCGGTAGTAACGAGAAAGCCGGTGAATCAGAGAAATAAAACGTTATTTTCTGATTGTTTCACAGCGGTTACGTTCTAAAGTGCAGAGAGAGACAGAGAGAGAGAGAGAGAGAGCCCTGTATCAAAATACCGGTAGCCTACCTTAGAAAAAAGATTAAAAAAAAAAAAAAAGATCAACAGAGAAATGTCTTGCTGCTGCTTCTCCTGAGTGTTGTTCAGCAAATTTGAAACTGACAGCTTGAATTTCAGGTTGTACTTTTTTCTCTGTGCCACCATGGCGATCAGCAAATGTGACTGACGTTTGAATGCAAGTAAAAAAAAAAAGAAACTTTTATATGTAATCCGTAAACCGGTTGCCATTGACGCCGCGAAGCGTCAATGGCAACCGGTTTACGGATTACATATAAAATTACATTTAAAAAAACGAATATCCGAATCCTAAAATTGAAACCCGAATACCTACCCAACGAACGAATATCCGAATAGTCGAATATTCGGGTCCAGCCCTAATATACACACTTCTTTAGTTTCCACAGAATACCTTCACTAACTGCCTCAGGAGGGGGTTGAATGTAAATATCTCTAGTCAGCTCCATACCCTGCAGAAAAGCAGACTTTTTTCAGACACATTACTGTCAACAATAATCTAAGAGATTCTGAAGCACAGGTGGGAGAATCTTTCTGTAACTCTTGGATATTAAGTTCCCGCAAAACCTCTAAGCCACTAAGCGTGCTTTAGGTACTATTCCCTGTGAGGTATCTTTGAGAGTGCAAACCCACACACTGTTGACCTACATCCTCAGCTTCCTCAAAAACATCATTAGTGTGCCAGATGTTGATCTCTTCCTGTTTTGCTGTCTCAAAAGAAATGTCTCTGATTATGAGCACATCAGCATCCCCACACAAAGTTATGAGTGTGGATTTCCCCATTCTCTGATTCAACGTGAAGGCCATCAACACGTGACATATCAATACTCTTTTAGTCCATCACTGCCATCGGGTTCTATATGCTGCAGGTTGTACCAGTTTCTGTTTCGTCCTGTAGCTTTGCCTGCTCGACCTAAAACTGTGGCTCTATGTGGAATACCACCATGTTTGGCCATAAACTTCACAATCTGTCCTGTCTTTAATGTTAAACATGCAGAAGAGGTGGGGTTACCACAACCATGTTTCTCTCTTTCAGGTTGTGTCACGGGTGGTTGCACAACTTCCCATGTATCCTCTCCACTGACACCGATGTTCTCCTGTTCATTGTCTGTATTCTGTTCACTGTCTGTGTTACCTGCAGCGTTGTTTGAGATGCCCCTGGCATATCTCACAGTGATTCACTATTTGTTGTAAGATAGTGGTACACTCCTTGACTTTGTTGCCCGAGCTGTGAATAAGTCTCTGTAGTCTGTCTGCAGATGCATGACCAAACTGCTTGTGAAGCTTCAGCAATACTTTATGTTTCTCATCTGAGGATGTGTTCTCTGTCACTGTGAGGACCATATCTTCAGTTTTACTCTTTTCAACACTATCATCTCTAATGTCTACACAATAGTGTCCAGAACTAGTGAATTCGAAAGGTGCGGGTTGTTTGAACATCACTGCTTTGTCATTTTCCATGTCCAAAATTGTTCCTGCCCTCTTCAGTGATGTTTTACTCCGTAGCAATGGAATATCCACCGGAACCACCTCGGTTTCAACATAGTTTCCACATTTTGTCTGCTCTATTTTAGCAGGGATTTTCACTTTTCTGGTGGAATATATTAGATTTCCATCTCCAAACTGAAACGGTCTGCTACTCTGGGTCTCTGTTGCTAACATTTTGTTCATTTGGTCTCAGCTTAGGTCATTACTGTAATCATCCAGCCATTTCCCTCCACATACTGTGCGTGTACATGCAGTGTCAATAATAGCTGATCCCAAAGATTCTGCTAAAAAAAAATCTCTGAGTCAGACAGAGTCTTGTGTAAACAGTGTAATCTTGCACTCCTCTACACTTCCAGTGTTCCAGTGGACAGTCTTTGGCCCAATGAAATGTGCTCTGACAAACAGCACATTTAGATCTCCTACTGAATTTATCCAGTGGATTAGTACCAGGTAGTGGTTGCTTCTGTTCCACTCTGCATGTTACGTCGTCCCCTTTTGCTCGGTCAAGTATGCCACGTCCTGGTTCACTTGTATTCCGCTTGACGAACCCGTCTAGCAACTTGAAGGCTAACGCTGCATCGGGAAGTGTTATGTCGTACTTTTTCATCTGATTATATCTCTGTTCAAAGTCAATTACGTAGTCCGCCACAGAAACAGAACTGTCCTTCGCAATGCAATCAAAAATGAGAATACGCCTCATATGCGCAGTCTTTTTCCTCCTTTTGGAACATTCCATCAAGTTTCTCTCGTCTCTCGACGACGTCTCATATGCAGATATCTGTTAATAGAGATTAGCCGAAATGTCGTCTGGACCTAAAACACCTACAAAAAGTATCGATGTTTGTGTACTGTAATAAACTCTAACTCCATTCTCGCATCTCAAGTTGCTAATCGGACTGTAAACAATGACCGGTGTACGGAAGAGGAAGTTTTGGCCCGGATGTCCGCTGGCTACACCAGAAACCCCGAAATATTGGCCGTCGCCCCCAGAGTCTAATCGTCGTCAGACCGATAGACGATGGGTTCCGAGACTGCCATACCGTTGTCACTGTCCAGGGCTTTAACCGGGATTTCCATAGCCGTTTCCCTAGCTCTGCCTGTAAGCCCCAAAACAACAGCAAGGGCTTGCTTCTTTTTGTCGAGGTCTGTAACTCGAGTCCAGATATTAACTTTTGTCTCTAGCAACCATGCTAGAGCCACCATGTTGGCCTCTCCTCGGAATAGACTACTCGGAACAGAGTACTCATGCACACCCCGCCAACAGTAAGTACCGTCGGGAAACAGTGTTTACCGTAAAGAACATATAAAAGGAGTATACACATCAACGCTTACCTTGTCCAGTTTGTCCACTGTTGAACAGATAGTGCGGAACTTGTCATCTGGAACACCACAGACAGCAAACATCCCATCCAGGATTCGTCTGTCGTTGACCTGGATTTGGAGGAGGTGGTTACAGAGTTAACGCCTACTGATAGCCTGATAGCTTGCACATCTATCTGTGGATTCACCGTGATCGACGTCTCTGACCTTGATGCGGAATTCTCCGAGGTCCAGCTCGCTGAGGATTTCGTGGACGATTTTCAGGCACTCGGCGTCAGGGATCATGGGATCGTACTGCCCTGCGATGTCAAAATCCTGACACACACACACACACACACACACAGATGTTGAGTCATTCCTATGAAAAAGATACTGTGTATAATGTTTTAGAGGGGGGATATCTTTGGAAATGGATAATCTTTGTCAAGGGTTTTACATTTTTGGATGTTCTATTGTACTATTTGTTGTTTTGCCAAAGTTGTATTCAGAATAAATGTCTCCTCCGAAATGGGCAAATCAGAACATGGTCGGGTTAAGATGTAGAAAGTTGACCATTCAAATTCTGTTTGTGGCAGGGACGGGGTGGAGCCTCTAGTACTGCCAGTTAATCAGAGCCGTGGGTCTTAGTGGCTGCTAGAAACAACTCAGCTCTTTAGGTGGGACACTAGAGTGGCACTAGAGAACAATGTATTTTCACAGCTTTGACTCAAGGCTAACAGTTACACTGAAACACATTATGTATTTCAGGATCACTCACACATTGGTAGAACTCCCGGTAGCGGCCGCGGGTCATGGCTGGGTTATCGCGGCGGTAGACCTTGGCGATGTGGTAGCGTTTGATGTTGGTGATCTTGTTCATCGCCAGGTAGCGGGCAAAGGGCACCTGAGGGCGAGCAGGTCAAGGACAACCGACTGGTTCTCTGCTTAGATTAAGCTCTTTGAAACAGGGGGGAGGGGTTGGGGGGCGCACACATAGCATGTATAAATGGCGATTTGTTGATATGAATAAATTCTGAAAGCTTTAGCATTTGCTGTTCTAAACACCCAATGGCGGGGAGTCTTTCCCGGGAAAAATCTAGGAAGCGATGCGTTTTACGTTTCTGGTTTGTTTGGAATAAATGCAGGAAGAACTGGGTCGTTAGCATGAGTGATGATGGCCACCATGGCTGGTACGTCTCTACAAGCTGTTTTTAATGGATTTTTGAAAACAATGGGAGCCTATAACTTCCGGGAGGTCGGGCAAAGCTGCAGTAGAACAGACCAGTAGGAGTTTCTGACTGGCAAATACATTGGTGGGTTTAGACTAGGGCTGAACGACTTTGAAAAAATATCTAATTGCGATTATTTTGACTGATATTGCAATTGCGATATGATTTGTGATGTTAGAGGGAATGATAATTTTTACATCATTATTCTCATTTTCATTGAAAAACGTATTAAAATGATGATGGTGTGACTTTTGCGGGGATCTGTACCAAACAAAGATGTTTTCTTAAGTCTGTAGAATATGATGTGTAGGCCAGGACATCTCTGCAGCACCACAATATTTCATTTAAAATGCTATTTTGACACACATTTCACCTTTAACAAATATTGCGCCTCCTGCGGTTTGAAAATTTTGATAAATTGTTCAGCCCTAGTTTAGACTTGTGTAAAAGATTACACCGGTATTATCCTTTAAGGGTCAGAGACCAGGGCATCGTGGTGGCTCAGTTGGGTCGCATGCCATGTAGCTGCAACATCTCGGGTTGGAGTTCGACCTGGGAACTTTGTTGGATGTCATCCTCCCCTCTTTCCCCAGTCTTTCCTATCTCTCATCACTGTAAAACTATCTAATAAAGGCACAAATGCCCAAAAAAGTGGTCTAATCAGAGACCACTAGCTAGTCCACCTTTGATCTGATCAAAAAAAGACATACCAGCACCTTCAAAAACCCATATCGGTCAACCCTAAATACAATATTGCTAATACATAATAAGACATATAAGGGTCTCTCCAGCAGACAACAGTGGCTCTAATTTTTGTCCATGTTTCACCAAGTTGGTGGTTGGGGGTTTGGAGTGGTTTCTAAGGATACAGTGAGGTCATATCTGAGGGACAGCAGCTCTCCTCCTTGGTCCTTGAGGTCGTAGATGAGCTTGGAGTCTTCACCATATTTCCCTGTCAACGTTTCCTACAAACACCAACATGGAGATCATGAAGGGTCCCACTCATATAAACGATGACATCAAGTGAAAGTTTGCCACTGTGTGTATGTACAGTATGTGTGTGTGTGTGAGTGTGTACATGTGTGTGAATGTGTCTGCCTACCTTCAGTTCAAAAACAGGCGTGTCGATGGTTTCAGCTCCGTGGCGTTTGAAACTGTTAACGATGGTGTTGAAGACTCTCTCTCTGATGGCCATCTGCTTGGGGTTGTAGTCCCTCGTTCCCTGACAGAGAGAGACCCTGTCGTGTGAGTTTTACGCAAACTTTTGAAATGTCGCAAATAAAAATACGTGTGAACTAAGTGGGCTGAACTACATAAATAGGCTTTGTGAATGTCAAATGTCAGTCTTTCAAGAATTGATTAGTATTACAGTGTTCTTTAGTGTCAGCTAATGTTGGTCATATTTCAAGTTGTCTGAACACGAAAACAAAGAAATGTACTTGGCAATACTTTTTCACGTCAAGGACCCCTAAACTGACACAAATTAGACCACGGACCCCCATTTTATAAAATTTTGTCCCAGGGTCCCCCATCTGATAAGATTTTTGCTTTTAGATGTTTTATTACGGAAAGTGTATGAAACCCATGACCAAAATAGTCATACATGCTATCATTGTGTTACTTATAGATGGAATTATAGTGAAAATAAATTATTCCTCTTTTTGCTGGGGACCCCCTGGAACCCCCTCAAGGACCCCTGGGGGTCCCCGGACCCCACTTTGAGAACCACTGCTCTAATGTACCAACTAATGGTCACAGAATCAACATTTATGACATTTATGGAGGTTGTGGTGGACAGATATTTTACACCCCACCCGCCAAAATTGCAACAAAGTAAACTTTTCCACTCTGGTTCAGAGCAAAGTAAACCAACTGTAGGTGTGATCATGCTGTCATTATCCGATCTGAGTCACTACCTGATCTGAGTCGCGCATGTGTGCTGTCGCTGCCTGATCTAAGTCAACCTGTAGATGTGAGTCGCGCATGCGTGAGCGTAAACGGTTTAAGGCACAGACCCCCCTTTAAATTTCGGCCATTAGCTCTGTCACTACCACAGATTAATGTGTATCTTCAATTGGAAAGACGCATGTAATCGTCTCGCAATTGAATAGCATTAAGGTTGATGCGGACTCACTAGCCAGCTATAGCTTTTATGTTGCCATGGCCATTTTATATTAATCGCTAATGTTACCGAGTTGGCTAGTTAACTGATGTAGCAAACAAACCCATCATGCTTCACATCACATCAGCCAAAGTGGTGATAAATATAATTCCATAACTGGATACTACTTCGTTTCCAATCATATATGTTCATTACGAGATATTTTCATTTGACTGAACTATTATTGACTGTCCCAAATGTACATTTGATGTTTCACCACGGTGTCAAAACATTATGTATTCGGGTATGAGTCTTGAAAGTAAACGAGAAGTCGATCGTATTTCGCAAGTCAGCAAATCACTGCATATTGTAGA
>NW_027282704.1:0-10000 GCF_046629955.1 Centroberyx affinis
CACACACACACCCCACCCTCCCCCCAGAACCACTCTCTCCACGCACATGTATCTGAATTAGCCTTGGTTGCCCGCGGCGACTTCCATCTTAATAAGTGCGTTGTTTATGGGCCCATAAGCAAAATGTTGCCTGCACAGCTCATTACTGCTGAGTGGGGAGGGAAACTCCCAGGAGGTAACACACACACACACACACACACACACACACACACACACACCTCCACCACAGGCTCCCCTCCTCTCCTGCCACACACTTACAGCGACTGACGGGTTTCACTCCTCTACCTTTAATCGTAACACAGTAGAACCAAATCAGTGCATTTAACACAAAACTCCAACAGTTCTTTGCTTGTAACCTCTCATGGCAGAAAAGAGAAAAAAAACTTGGGGATGAGCTTAAATGTGGCATTAGGAACTGGGAGATCTGTAGATCTATTATGTTTGTTACCTTACATCACTTTTCAATATTTCTGAATACAAATATTTCTGAATTATATAATTTGAATAGTTTGAAGTGTTGAAGTGTTAATATTTGGTAAGCAAAGGTCTCCAAAGTGCTACTTGTAGCATTTTAACATCAATAAATTAATTTTGGCCTCTCTCAGCCTCTACTCCTGCATCCTCCATTGTTTCTCCTTCACCTGGTGGATCTGGAGGGAAATCTGCTGGATCGCTTTACGGCACAAAACAGGAAGAGGTTCTGTTCTTCCAGAGCAAACGGAGCTAAAGAGTTTCAGAGTTTCTGGCAGCAGATGGTGGAGGGAGGGAAAGGAAGATGGAGAAAATACCTTCCAACATGTTGATCCTCTTCAGGGAGGGGGGGAGGGGGGTAGTCTTAATGTGGAGAAACACTAGAACTAACAATACTACTGGTGTGAGATAGAGGTGACCAATCATCTCCACCATGGTCTCATTTTTTTTTACAATAATTACACCAACACTAGCACACATTAGCCAATAATACATTGATGGTTAAAATGCTACACATACCACCTTTAAGAAAGCTAATAACTTCAATGGTGAGTTTTATGCCACCGATTATTCTGTAAGAGCAGGTGTCACATTTTACAATTATCTCATTTGGGAACAACTCATCCAGCTCATATCCACAGCGTGTGTTGCCTTCCAGGAAGCTCAGACAGCAGAAGGAGAGTCAGATCCAGACTGTTCCTCCCCAGAGATCAGAGCGCTGGGAGAACAGTCTGACTGCAGGAGCTGTGTGACACTGGAGCTGGGTCAGGAAACAGACAACAGGGCAATGCTGCACAAAAGGCTCTGGCTGCAGACCTCCACTGTCAGGCCAAGGAGTCAGGCCAGCTCCACGCTCAGGTCTCTTCTTCTCTCATTCTAATGACGCAGCCCAACGTTCTTCTTCATCGTCGTTTTTTTTTTTATTGCTCTTTACCTCCGCTGTCAGGACAGTGCCACTACTATATTTTTTCTGTCGGCTAATTTTAATGGCTCAATCCGATGTTGTTGTAGGTCGGTTAATCAATGTTTTTGTTTGAAATCATGTGTCTAATGGGCTGTTTTTGCATTTTTTTTTTTGTACGTGTGAATAATTAAGCGTATGCATGAATGAATGAAAACAAGCAGCAAACAAAATTAATGAAAACATCAGCTAGAAACGGAGGGGAAGGATGAGATAGCTCCTGCAACTTCTATTGTTCTGATATTTCATCTCTCCTGGTTAGCAATATCCCCAAATCATAAGACAGTCATGAAATAGCCATTTTGCAACATTTTGCTAAATCATTAATTAGGGAGATTTCACGACTCACAACCGTGTGTTTTGTGGCAGCCTCGCGGGGCTTTTATTTTGAAAAGAAAATGCGCTTCGGCGGTAAGCCTGGAAATGTGGCGAGTTTCACGGGACTTCAGTTTGAGAGGGAACTGGGAGTTCAAAATAACTGACGAAGAAGAGACCTGAGCGTGGAGCGGGCCTGACAGCGGAGATTGGCCTGACAGTGGAGCTCTGCAGCCAGACCCCCCCTCTTGCTGCAGGTCAGTGGTTCTCAGTCATTTTGACTTGTGACAATTTAAAACGAAGGAATGCCTTCTTGTGCCCCATCACAGGCTGCATGTTTAGAGCGGTGAATGATTTTCCCTTTTCAGGTCGTTTGATTAATTATCAGAGGAAATTTATATAGTAGAAACATGTTTTTTCTTATCCTATAAATAATCTTGCGACCCCCCCAAAATTATCTTGTGACCCCCTAGAGCAGTGACTCTCAACCCTTTTCATATCAAGGACCCCTAATTTAGTCCACATTAGGGCCATGGACCCCCATTTGATGAGGTTTTCTCTCTTGGACCCAAATCTGAGAATATTTTTTATTGTTAAATATGATTTTGTCCAGAATTTCATGACTATCTGAATTGTAGGCAGAGAGATAACAGAGAAACTATGATCAAAACAATCATTCTTCTACATTCTCTAATTGTTCTTATAAATGAAATAATGAAGTTTAACAATTCATCAATTTGCTGGGGACTCCCTGAAATGCCCTCAAGGACCCCTGGTGGTCCCCGGACCCCCACGTTGAGAACTGCCCTAGAGGATCCCAACCCGGAGTTGGGAACCACTGCTGTAGTAAAGGGTTAATGCTCGTACTGTGTGTAAAAGAAGTGTTTCTTCTGGGATCAGGCATGTAGAGACAAACATACAAGTAAATACATACAGTATACACACACACACACACACACACACACACACTCTCTGACATCACACTGGTTATTACAGAGTCTAAGGGGGTCAATCGTGTCAGTAGCTCCAATACATGAAACACATGAAGCGGCAAGAGGATAATCCACCGTCAACACTGTCTTCAACCCCAGTTCCTGTGAAACTTCTTCCAATCTCTGCGACCCCCCCCCCCCCACACACACACACACACTCACACACTTACACACACACACACACACATAAACACAGCAGCCATAGAGCTGGAATGACGCTGAGGTATCTATTCTTTGCCTAAACTCCCAGGAGCCGAAAATAATTACTTTTCCATGAAATCCACACATTCTGATTTTTTTTTCCTCCATAATTTTGTAGGTAATTGAATTCAATACCCTCGAGGTACGATATCGCCTCAAAAAAAAAAAAAAAAAAAACGAAGCCAGCCGAGCAAACACACACACACACACACACAGAAATCTAAAAATTTGTCTCACTGTCGACTTATTATATCTGTGCCATTAGACGACTTATCTGAACGCGCTCGGTGTCAGGCTGGATAATGCGGGATTGACTGACGGCGCCAAAAACCAAAATAATTGCCTTAAAAATAACACAAGCAATCAAGGCGGATGTGTGCGAGCGCTCCAACGCACGAAACAGACACACAAACACGCAGATACTGACAAATACAGACATACAGACACACACACACACACACACACACACACACACACACTCCTGCAGCCGGGGGGGACTACAAAGCGCCCGGCAGTACTGTATTTGCTTGTTGAGCTTTCATTAAGTGTGATGGAGGTGTGAAGGTTTCGTTTGATCACTGTCTTATCCACATCCCAATTACTCCGGCCTGTTCGCTGCCAAGAAGGAGTGAACGGGAAACTAAGACAGCCTTGAAGTCCCCCCTCCCCTCCCCCCTCTACCCCCCCACCCCTCCCTCTTTTCACTTCAAATTAGGTTTGTTTGCACTTTTCGCGATGGGAGTTTTCAGTCCTTTATATATTTGGCTTTGGGTCGGTGGGACCAGGGGAGTGAGGGTCGACTCCTGCTGGGCTTAAGATGAAAAGGGAAGAAGCGATGCCTCCCATAATCTGATCTAATGTCAGAATAAGACTCACTTTAATCATCAAGTATGATAAATGTACAGGGATTTGTTTTGGAGGCGTTGGTGCAGAAACACATTAACAACTTGTGGACAGTACAGGCTGAAGAAACAGTGCAAAAATCAAACCACTCATATAGTCTTTCTCTACCGAATAAACTAAATAATTAAGTAATTAAGATAACTTTAAAAAGTGAAGGAGTATGGCTCTTGCAACCTCAGTCCTAACCCACGTTCACACTGCCAGCGACTTGGCTGACGGGTCGATGATGCAGCTTCAAAGTTTCCAGGCAGGCAAATCATGTATTTTTTTGCTTTCTCGTGGGTTGTGTTTTTTTTTTTTTTTTTTTTCCATGTATTTTTCAGTGTTGCTTTTCAAAACATTACACGGCTTTGAACATTGCTAGCTGGCAAGCGCTAATTAGGTAGCGTTAATCAAAAATAAACAGGGAAAAAAAAAAGAAAGAAAAATCAATAAAATGACTTCAGAGCTTTGACCGCAGCTTCGTTTTTTTGAGACGTTTATTTCTTGTCGTTTATCAAAATAAAAGCTGTAGAGGACTGGGAAGATTTTAACCTGTTTTGCACTTGAACTGTTCATGAAACTACACCGGCCACTTTATTAGGTACACCTATCATCTGATGCTGTAGCCCAAATTCTATCAAGGGCCAACAGCTTGTGTGTTGTGAGATGCACTTTCTGCACACCACTGTTGTCCAGAGCTACTATTGGAGTGTTTGTGGCCTTTCTGTTGGCTTGAACCAGTCTGCCCGTTCTCCTCTGACCTCTGACCTCTCATCTGTTCATCACACCATTCTACAGTATGTAAACTCTACAGACTATAGTGTGAAAATCCCAGGAGGGCAGCAGCTGTTTCTGAGATGCTGTCAGACCGCTCAAAGTCTCTTAGATCAGTAGTTCTCAAACTTTTTCCTATCAAGGACCCCTAATTTAGTCCACATTAGGACCACGGACCCCCATTTGATGAGATTTTGTCTCTCGGACCCAAATCTGAGAATATTTTCATTGTCAGATATGATTTTGTCCAGAATCCCATGACTATCTGTATTGTAGGTAGAGAGATAACAGAGAAACTATGATCAAAACAGTCTTTTCTTCTACATTCTCTAATTGTGTTAACTTCTTGTAAATGAAATAATGGTGAAGTTTAACAATTCATCCATTTGCTGGGGACCCCCTGGAACCCTCTCAAGGACCCCTGGTGGTCCCCGGACCCCACGTTGAGAACCACTGACTTAGATGACGCATCTCGCCCATTCTGATGTTTGAATGAACAAAAATCGAAACCACTTCACCATATCTATGTGCTTTATATATTGAGTTACTGCCATATGACTCGTTAATGCTGTTTGCGTTAACGAGCATCTAATGTACCTAATAAAATGGCTGGTGAGTGTAAATAATAATAAATTTTATTTATATAGCACTTTTCTTAACAAAGTTACAAAGTGCTTAACAAAAAGAATTAAAAAAAAGAATTAAAAACAAAAGAAAAACAAACAGAGATCATGAAACAGAGGGGAATATAATTAAGTTACTCAAAAATATAGACTGTCAAAAGTGGGATAATAAAACACAGCAACATATCAAACATTCATAAAAGCTTTCCGATAGAAGAATGTTTTAAGAAGAGATTTAAAAGACACTAAAGATGTTGCCTGTCTGATCTCGATAGGCAGACTGTTCCACAGTTTGGGGGCTCTAACAGCAAAGGCCCGGTCACCTTTGGTCACTAGCCGAGACCTGGGAATAACCAAATCACATCAGTAGGGAAACAAGGAAGCGCAAGGAAATCTTTTGTCTGTAAACACTTGATGAGCGTGAAAAGTGACAAGCTTGTTGAGCGTGACTGGACTTCTGCTGACTTGTTGACCGTGTTCCTCTCAGTCTGAACGTGTGTGAAGGAGGAAAAGCAGCAGCCTGTTCATGTCGCGGTCGGTCCTGCTGTGTTGTTATGTAACAGCAGCACAGCATGCTGGGATATTCTATACAGCTCAGCTGCAGGCGAGGTCAGGCGCGCTCCGCTACTGACCCCATTCACTATTCTAACCACTGGTCTAATACCACCAGGGGCTGCGTTTCACACACACACACACACACACACACACACACACACACACACTTACAGAAACTCTATCTCCTAATGTGTCCTCTTTGTCTCTATTATTCACCTGCACATGCATGTACACACACACACACACACACACACACTATCTCTTAAATTGTCCTTTTTGTCTCTATTATTTACATGCACACACACACACACACAAACACACACACTTACAGAAACTCTATCTCCTAAAGTGTTCTCTTTGTCTCTATTATTCACCTGCACATGCATGTACACACACACACTCTATCTCTTAAATTGTCCTTTTTGTCTCTATTATTTACATACACACACACACACACACACACACACACACACGCATACATCCCCTCACACACACATATGCAAACACACATGTTTACCAACAAACACATACATACACACACACACACACGCATATATTCACCAACACACACATAGTATGCATACACACACATGCATACAAACTCTTTTAAATTGTCTTCTTTCTCACCATTATTGACCTCTCTCAGTCTATGTCTTTCTCTCACTCACTCACACACACACACACACACACACACACACACACACACACACACACACACACACACTCATACACACGGCTGCGTCTGCTCAGTCTGAAACCTGAGGGTGTAAAGAGACGAGGCCGGGGATGTGAAGCGACAAGCGGTCGCACACCGGCTGGAACGATCCTCAGTCTGTTTGGGCTGCAAGGCTACAAGTTAATGATTGGTGGATCTGTGCAGTGGTATCCCATGGTGCACTGCTGCGCCGCGCCGCTGGACCCTCACTGTCCCTCTTTCTCAACCACACTGCCTGCCACTCTGTAGTGAGAAAATGCTGACTGTATAAAAGTAGAATGGAACTGAACTTCTTTTTCAGAGGGCATTTTGAGTGGAGTTTTATTTTCCAGTGAAAGTAAGGTTTTGATCGTCATTAAACCACGATCAAAACCTTACACTAACCCTTCACCACAGTTTTAATTTCCTAACCTTAACCACAATCTTAACTGAAGTTCTTTTACTTGCCTAAACTTAATCGTTAGCTAACCTTTTCATGTGACACACAGGTGAAAATTGTAATAAATTCACATCATCCTTTTGTGGTTTCACATAATTTGCATTCACAAAATGTGATCTGTGTTTCTGAGTTGGTACATTTTGTATTTTTTTTAGACTGTGTTTCATCTTTTCTACATATTGATACGTATGTAGAAAAGACAAATTCCTGCACATTTGTTCAATTTGGTGAATAATAAATTCATTTTGATTGTGATTTATCCTCATCTTTTCGATTACAATAAAATGGATCAGTCTCCTTCCACTTGTTTGTTCGTTCATCAGTCCATCCATCACTCTTGATATCTCAGCCACTGCTGGTCGTATTTTGACAAAACTTTGGGGAATGATGCATCTCACTACTGTGATGCGACTTTTTCAAACTTACATTTATTGTCCCAAGGGAGGCGCTACATCATCATTTGTTTGTCCATGTGTGATCCACAATATTTCACACACCGCTGATTGTATTTTGATGAAACTTGGGGGAAATGATGCATCTCACCTTGGCGCTCCAGCATTTTCAATATGACACTGACTGGCCCAAAGGGGGCGCTACAATTCCAGGTCAAAACAAGGGGCAAATTTGTTATTGATTGCAGTTTCATAGCATAAATATGCAAATAATAATCAGATATTCTGTCCTGTCTTGTCTCTATATGTTAAGTGATGTGTTTCTTCTAGGTCTTATTTTTAATGTTTGTTTGAACGTTGCCGCATGTGGGATAAATAAAGTTGTATTGAATTGAATGAGACACACTAACAATGCTAACAGGTGGTTTTAAGGCCAGTCGGAGGGCAGAAGTAGAAAAATGTCCCTCAAGTTCCAGTCAAAGAAGAAAAACGATGTCCTTTCTCAGTGAGTCCAAACAGAAAATATCTCTGCACCCTGGACTCAGGCTCTCAGTGTTTATTGATCGCCTGATGAAAACCTTGTTGCTTGAAATGTTGCGATAAAATGTTGGGAGCTTGACTCCTGTGTATTGATCTATTTTCCTGTCCTCTTTTATGCAGCACCTGGCCTAAAAAGCCTGGACACACACACACACACACACACACACACACACACACACTTTCATTATAGATGCTCATCATCTTTAGAATTACAGTTCAGTTTGTTCTGCTAGGATTTCCAAGCATGAGGAACTGCTGGCTATCAGATGCCAACATCTTACCCATAAACCCTTGCTTTTTGTGGGGTTGTTTCCGGTTACATTACCATTTTCACCGCTAACAGTGAAGTTTAGGCAAGTACAACAGCTTGGTTAAGGTTAGGGAAAGTCTTTGGTCATGGGTTAAATGAGAAAAACTTTAGCTAAAACTTCACTCACAGCAGAAATCTTCTTGGTATGAGTTGAGAATCGAGAATCAGAGTTGAAGGCAAATGTTTCCGCCGATCCACCATGCTATTTCAATGTCCGACTACCGTATGTCCTCTAATATAAAGGCCCAGGCCTTTATTGGAAGCAGGCTTATATCAGAGACAGGCCTTTATTTCTAATTCCCTCTGTTTGATAAGTATATTTGCTCATATTTTAGTACGAAGCCTCCTTGTTTTCTGATCAGCTTCTGTTGGGGTTCGTCAGGTAGCCGTTTTTTTGTTACTGCAATGCATTACCGATAATTACGGTAATCGACGACGGCACGCTCCGGAGACTTCCGCTGGCCGAGCCGTCTTGTGGCATACTGCCATCTTGTGCCACTCGTATGTTACTACAAACTACAGTTACATTATATAACAGGCACCAGGAGTTTACCGGTATCCACCGTTGTTTTTTCCTTTGTTTTTTCCCCCGGCCTGTATTTGGGGCCGGCCTTTATTTGTTCATGTCGACCACGGCCCCGGACATTATTGGAGACCCAGCTTTTAATTGACTACCAGCCACTATTAGAGGAAATACGGTACTTTCTGTTTCTAGCCGTGCCTCCTTCATGGAACCCTTTTTGCGGTGGGAAAACCGGAGATCAGGCTCGGGCCAAGCGATAAAGTGAAGGAGTAAATGCTGCAGATTTCAGCTGAACTGTGAACACACTCTAAGACTACAGATCAGGCAGAAGGTTTGTCCGGACGCGAGTGATCTAATACCTTGATCCTCCAATCGTGCCTATTGATCACCTGCCCACGTGTGTTTGAGTACATCTAACACCAAGATGATGAAAGGGCAGCCGTACAGCTTATTTCCCCCCCCGTATTTCACCGGTTTCTTCCTCCGAAATGACTGAAGAGTCTTTGTCGTCCCGTATCGATGTGAGTGGGCTTCAGCTGTTCACAGAAAACGACAGGAGGATTTGAGGAGCGTCCTTGATTCTCCAAACCCTTCTGCTCTGATAAAAGGAACAAGAAATATCTCTTTTGTCACAGAGGAACGAGCGCGCAAACAAAGGCCGGTCTTTAGTCTGAGACGCCGTCGTCTAAACGCCGCGGCTCCAGACAGAAAGGAGATTGTTTCTCTCTGTGTGTGTTTCCCGCCTCCGCCGCCGCTCACAAGAACAACTGTGTGAAGTTTTCTTAGTTTCATCACTGCTCATTACGTCGTGTAAAAGCAATAAAATCATAATTGTTTCATGGCTTGAAACGGCAAAGCGGGTTTTCTGCGAAGCCGTATTCCTCGGCTGCTGTGTCTACAGAAATATCACGGTGTTAAGTCTTAGTTTCATCATAACTCATTATATTGTACAAAATCAATAAAATCACGCAATTATCAGTTTTCTGCCTTGAAACAACCGAGTTTGCCCTCCTCCTCCTCCTCTCTTTCAGCAGCAGCACAACACACACCTTCTCCTTTGATGCTACACTTCCATCATTAGTCATTATATTGTGTAAAAGCAATAAAATGATCGAATCATTTGATTCTATAACATGAAACAACCAAATTTGCTTTCTGCTGTCTTTCCCTCTCTTTCCCCGTTTTCTCTGTCAGCAGCACTTTCCATTGCATGTTCTATTTTCATCATCTCAATGTGAAAAATCAATAAAATGATTAAATCGTTTGTTTCCATGGCATCAATCAGGCTTTAATTAACGGAGACC
>NW_027282704.1:12500-32500 GCF_046629955.1 Centroberyx affinis
AAATTTCCTTACATTGCTGATTCAGTTCTACAACAACGGCGGAAACAGAAAAAATATAAAGACAAAACATAGATAATAAAGCTTTAAATATAGCTTATTATTTGTGTCAATTATTATTAATATAGCATATCAATTCGACTTTAGACACTAACATTGAGTTGAAATAAGGTAAATAAATAGTTGAATAATCAATCAAGAAAAGAAGAGCACTGCAACATTGAATACATTTTGTTTTTTTTCTCCTAAAAGTCTCTAAATCATGGAACCGTCAGTGAAATCAAATTCATTGTCTTTTTCTTTGTTTTTGTTTATTTTGTCTCCATGTTTGTCCCTCAGCCTCATCACTGTGGTGTTTCTGCACAACACTTCCCAAAGATCACCTGTCAATCAAACAGTGGGTGGGCGGAGCTTGCATTTTCTGTTGATGCAGTTTGAGTTTCTCTTTTCTCTTTGTCTGTTCAGCCATGGTGGCTATCACTGCTCATGCTAACTACCCAGTTCTTAATAATAATAATACATTAGTCTTGTATAGCGCTTTTCTAGGTACTCAAAGACGCTTCACATACAGGGTAAAATCATTTAATAGGTAAATTTATAATAAAAAATAAAAGACAAGAATAAAAGTAGGTAGTTAAAACTAGAGGAATCATGAGATGGAGGGAAGGGAGAGAGAGGGAAGGAGGTTCACAGGTGAAAGCGAGTTTGAAGAGGTGGGTTTTGAGGGCCTGTTTGAAAGATGGTAGGGTGTTAGCCTGTCGGATATGGTTGGGGAGGGCGTTCCAGAGGGAGGGTGCAGCATTTCTTCTTCTTCTGTTTATTACAAACAAACCAGGAAACGTAAAACGCATCACTTCCTGTGCAAATGTCGCAAGTTATTACTTTAATTCTTGGGATAAACTCTGGTCTTGCATCTTAATACGAAATCTGTCTCTCATGTTGATATTTTTTTATCACTGTCTGTCTCACTTTCTCTCATTACTGTACCTGTCTTTCTCTCTCTCGATCTCACTCTCTCTTTTCTGTCTCCCACTTTCTATCCCTGTCTCTCTCTCTCTCTCCCTTTCTTTGTATTTGTCTCTGTCTCTCATTTCAATCCGGTCTCTCTAATTTCTCTCTGTCTCTCTTTCACTTTCTGCCACTGTCTGTCTTTCTCTCTGTTCTCTCATTTTATATTTCCTTCCTTCCTCCCTCTCATCACTCCACAGTATCTGCCTTTCGATTTAATTCAACAACTTTATTGGCATGAGTGTGCCAAAGCAACATTTTTTTTTTTTAATCCTGTCTCTCATTCTGTCTCATTTCCTTCTGTCTCTCTCTGTGCCACTCTCAGCCTTTTAAAAAGCCAAGACCACATTGAAATCTATGTTCACTCGACCCCACCAGCACACACACACACACACACACACACACACACACTCACACACACACAGAGCTCCCGGGGTGAGTCGAGCGGCGTAACATCCCTCCAAGGCCGCGCAACTTTCTTAATTAAAGGCATAAATTTCTCCTGCCGCTTTTTTTTCCGAGACAGAACTACGGGGCGTTCGTTTCGTTCGTGCCTCAGCCAAGCCGCTATAAAGACAACGGTGATGAGAGAAGAAGAAGAAGAAGAAAAACACACACACACACACACACACACACACAGACAAAAAAGAATAAACCCTCAGCGACTGTAGCGGCTGGCGCTGCGCTACTGTAGCGAGTCCTCAAGGAACCCGATCCTGAGAGTGCCGTCATTTACATATTGCTTTGATGAAAGAATACATTTATTTGGTTTTTATTTGCATCAGTGGAACAAGAGAATCATCCCTCCCTCCTCCTCCTCTTCCTCCTCCTTCTTCTCCCCTAAAAAATGAAAACTGAAGAAGAGGAAGAGAAGAGGGAGAAGGTGGGGGGGGGGGGGGGTTGGGAAGAAAAGTAAAAAAAAAAAGGCAGATACTGTAGATTTGGGGTGTTTTTTTGTTTTTGGGTCAGGTTGGAATGTCTGGGTTAATTCAAAGGTGCGTTTGAATTGTTTGTTTTTTTCGCCGGGTGAAGGTGCGTTTGATTGTCGCTCGTTGTCGACGGTTACGATCGGGCTGCTGCTGCTATTTTTATCAGGGTGCAGCGGCAGGTTCAGGCCGTCCTCAGCTGCCTTTGTCACTCTGAGCCGCACTTTGTCAGGCTTAGCTGTTCTCTGATCAGCTTTGGATGGAGTTCGTCGGGCTCAGCTGCACTTTGCTGGACTTACCGTGTGTTCAGACCCAAGGTTATTATTATAGTTTTGCATTTTTCATTAGTTTTTTATTTCTATTTCGTTTTGACTTTTTGTTTTCAATTTCAGTTTGGTTTTAATTAGGTTTTAAGTTTAGTGCTAGTTTAGTTTAGTTTTTTTTAGTTTCAGTGTAAACTAGTCTTTTTTTTGTAATATGGGGTATTTGTCAGAGGCGAGATTCAAAAAGGTAAAAAAAAAAAAAAAAAAATTGGAAGATAGATTTCATATCCACCCAAAATACTAGATTTATGTATGAAATAAATTGACAAAGACGAAAACTAAAGACATTTTCTCTATAATTTTAGTTTATTTTAGTTACTTTTGTAAACACACAATACAGTTTGTTAGTCAGCGTTTTTATTTGTAAAGCCTTGTTTTTATTTACACCTAGTTTTCGTTATTTTGTTAGTTTTCGTTAACTATAATAAGCTTGTTCAGACCAAGCGGCCAAAACCGCGGGTGAATTTTGAAGCCGATAAGGAAGAGACTGAAAGCTGCAGTTCCTCTAACGTCCGCTAGAGGCTCCAAAAAGACTGAAAACCCAGCCCAACTCCATGCAAGTCAATGGGACCACAGCTCAACTTTCACTCAAAATATAAAATCAATAAATCTTTTCGACAAGAGGTTTCGGTCTAGCTAGTAGCTAATTTCACTTCTTCTAATATGTGTCCATAAGTTGATTTCCAAAATAATTGCGTCATTAACGGGATATATCAGTTATAAAACAACAACATGATCAGCAAGTCACCAGAAGTCCATTAATTTCCCCAGAAAGCTGTGAAACGAGCACGAACTCTGAAACACAGATTTATGTGCTGTGGACACGGATTATGTGAAAATTACGTTTCCTCCACCACAATTTGGATACTGTGACAAAAAAAAAAGAATTGAACATGACATTTTCAGCTAAAGGTTCAGTTTAGGCAACTAACACAACTTGGTTAAGGTCTGGGAAAGGCTTTGGTCATGCTTAAATAAGAAAAACTTGATCTAAAAATTTTAATTTGACTCAGTAGAAATTTCCTTCGTACGACTTAACTCCAGCCGCTCATCCACCACCCGACCACAACACCCTTACTACCTCCTGCTGATAGTTGTGTGTCCTTCATGGAACCGTTTCATGGTGGGAAAACTGAATTTTAACACTTTACCTGCCACCAACAGGTAATTTGCTGTTCACAAGTCATTTTATGCATTTGTGCCAGATCAGTGATCCTCGGCCGATGTGTACGTGACCTTTTGCTATATTTTGTTATTCAGATTCTATATTTTTCTTTGCTGTATTCTATTACTATTCACTGCTGCCTGTCATGACCCAGTTTCTCCAAATTTTATTCAAATTTCTTCTTATTGAATCTGTTAGACACAAGTTTTGCTTTATGCGATGCAGTTCGGCCTTGATGTTGTCATGATTTGAATTAATTTAGCTGCTCATGAGTAAAAAAAAAAACACTCTCTTTCTCTCTCTCTCTCCCTCTCTCTCTCTCTCTCTCTCTCTCTCTCTCTACACCACACAGAAAGAGCTTGTCATTGTCCCTTTGGCTTTCAGCTGTATAAACGTGAATTGCTGTTGTAAACCTGAACTGAGGAGGTTCGCCTTGGAAAAAAGAAAACGAGGCCCACCGTCGTTTCTTTTCACACAGTTTCCCCGACCTTCAATCGGCGGCCATTTTCAACTGAACCCGGGTCGGTGCCAGAATCGGGACATGAAGCACGTATCACACTACAGTTACACTTTCAGCATTCATTCGCTTTGTGCATTCAGACAGTATGGCGTACAGTGCGGCTGCAGCTGCAGAGCCAAGCAGCCGCATCAGAACAAACTGAATCGAAGTAGTAAAGTGTTTTCTGTCGTTTCTTGTCACGCTTCCACTGAACCGAGCGCCGGCTTTACTTTCCTCTCTGTTTCTTTCCTCTCTCTGTTCCGGCAGACGGTGCGGAGTCGTGTTTTTTTGTCTCGGCTCGCTCTGCAGGAAGGAGGCGTTTCTTACTCAGGTTGTTGTCAGACGTTCGCTGCCGATTTACGCAGCAACAGTCTGCACTGCAAATTGAGACATCTACCATTAGAAAAAAAAAAAAAATGACAGCTGTGGCTACAAAACGAGTTCTGGCATGAAATTAAAGCACATTAATGATTGCTATAAAAGTTATGAGTCAGCTTAACAAATACCTTATAAAACACAGTGTTGTTTTTGGAAGTAAGTCATACTGTTGTACTGGTTGTATCAGATTTAAACCGCCATTTTAGATCAAAACTCCCACATTTCCCCCCCGATTTTCCTTGGATGGATTTCCCCTTAACGAGGTAAACATGTATTTGCATACTCAACACTAACGACCGATCGGTTAGTCCTTAATAGCCTCATATTTCTCTAATTGGATGAGTATACAAAGCTAATTAATTAGCAATTACCAGGTAATGGTTGCATATTCATGAGCCCACGGCCTATTAGCTTCCAATAAATACTTATTAAGAGGCCCTGATCGCTAAGTAGCTTATCATCAACATGCTCATCATCAGATAATTGCCGTGTGTCCCACTTTGTTTATTTCTTCAGTTTGATAACAATACTTTGACTTTGATGGGATTGGGGACCAATGGATGAGGTTTCCATTAGATGAGGATTAATATTTGACTTTACACTGGCCTTACTGCAGCGGATTAACCTGCATATTAACCTATGGGAAAGTATTCTGATTACTCTGCAGAAAATATCTGTCTTAGCAAGCCATCTGATCTCATGTTGAGTCTTAAAATATTATTATAAGTGATATTATTTAAGTGAAGAAATCTGCCCGTTGAGGTAATTATACTTGCTTGCAATGAAGTTTCACTTGTTCCAGGAATTTACTAGAAACAAGTGATAATATCTGGAAACAAGGCAGAACAAGAACAAGGAAGACCGCTCCACTAGTTTCAAGAAAATGTCACTTGATTCAAGGAAATTGTTGAAAAAAGTTGATTTGCACTGGAAACAAGTTGAATGGTCTCATCCTGCTGGCAGACTTTTACACTTCTTTTAAGTAAAATTATTTATTTAGACACTTAATTATTTGATACATGAGACTAAATGGCTCGTTCAGATGGAATTTTTTTTGCAGTGTACACAATGATGCTGTGTTACTCCCTAATATATACAGTACTGTGCAAAAGTCTTAGGCACCCTAGATTTTTATATACATTTCTTATAAGTCTTAGATGTTTATTTGTTTTCTGCATTAGTGTGTGAGTAGACTGCTGTTTATTGTAAATTTCAGAAACTTTTAATTTCATTAGTTTTGAAAGCATCTTCACTTTATGGATATCTTTGACATATGCCTAAGACTTTTGCACAGTACTGTACTTACAAGTGTGTTACAGAACTCGAGTGTGTAAACCAAAGCTTGTGAGGAGATACACACTTGTAAGTACTACTAGTATTATATATTATGGAGATTCTCAGTAGCTACTAACACAGCGTTAGTATGTACTTACAGAGCTTTCCCACAGGTCAAGACACGTTAATACACTGGAATAAAGCCACAGTAAGGTGTTTATGTGATGCTTCTGTCATTGGAGAGACAGATTTGTGGATGTGAGGGACGGACTGATGCGGGTATAGCAGGTGTTCACGACAAACAAGGTGTATAAGTGGAGCCGAGGCTGGGATGACATCAGTTTGATCCATCACACAGGTAATTAACGCAGTCTCTGGGAAATAGTCGGTCCCCAGGAACATACTGTATATGGGCGGAGAATTTAAGTTCTTGTTTGGATCCAAAATGAAGTACAGTTTTTAACCTTTGTTTAGGGAAGGATGATTAAGCTTACATGCCGTTTTTCAGCATCGCCCTGCTTCAAACTCATACTATTATACACATACACACACAATACACAACATACACAATTACACACCTTCTTCTACTGTTGGCTACTGAGCAGTCTGACTCATAATTCGGGTTGGTTGCCTTGCTCAAGGGCATTTCCACAGCAGTTGTTGAAGGAAGGGAAAGTGTTTTTCCTTCATGTACCTCACTCACATATTTTCCCAGCCTGTCTAGGATTTGAACCTCACCTTTTATGGTAATGACTGACAGCACAAAATTAAAACAGGTTTTTGGTCCTATTTAAAGGATAGTGAGGATTGAAGGTCCCCCGGTTGACAAAATGCAAAACACTTTCATAGACCAGATCCTGTACGTTTTAGAAATATTGAACGATAACCTTCAGGTATGCGTGTTTTCTTTCTTTTTTCCCCCCCAGAGTGAATTTAAAGCATTTTTTTGGAACGGAGCCCTTCAAGCAACCTGTGAAACGCGGCGCTACAAGGACGCAGCCGCACCTGTGAGCAGCCTGACACCGCTCTGATCAAAAGAGCCAACTTTTGAAAGTGCATAATCAAATAAAAGGAATTATTCATACAAAATGACACGCCGCTCCGACATCCTCACGCTTTTTGAATGCGGCTTTTGAATTTCCAAATGAAGCGTTGTCATCTTTTGGGCTGTCGTTTCTGACTCTGTGTGTGTGTGTGTGTGTGTGTGTGTTTATATCACTGCATTGCTCCTTCTCTCTGTAAACACAACATATATATCTATCGCTACGCTCGGCACCCAGAGGCGCCTTTGGCTTAGGAAGTTGCGATGGCAACGGCGGGATGCACTCATGCTTGCTTCCATGCAGCTGGGACCCATGCTGCGCTGCAACCTCAGGGGGAATGCTGGGAAAGTGGGGGTGGGGGTGGGGGTGGGTGGGGGACAAGCTGGGCAGTAATTGTGCTGAACCTCATGAGGGTGGGGATGAGGATTTGTTTATGTAAACGAAATGGAGTTGAGGTTTTTTTGTTCAGTGTAGCTTAGTTGCACAGTGGAAAATCATAGGAGTAATAAATGATGAAAATATAGAAAAATATAATATACAATAAGGCAGAAGAGAAAAGAAAATTAGGTGTCTTTCCTCAAAACCAACAAAAGAAACAAACAAACAAAAAATGAAGCAATTGAATCGGATGAAAGAATCTAAAAAATCTATTGGACATAAAGCAAATTAAGAAAAGTCCTGAAGGAGAACTTGAAGTAGGGAAAGAGGGAAAGTGAGTGAGGTAGTCAGTGGGAGGGTGTGTGTGTGTGTGTGTGTGTGTGTGCGCGCGTGTGTGTGTTCAAAGAGCGAAAGATAGAAGGAGGGAGAGGGAGAGAGAATTTATGCGTGGAGCTACTGAGGGAAAAGCTTCTAAAAGCTGTCAAGAAAATGTAGACTCAAAACTATTTTACTGCAATGTTTGGGGAACAATTTGCATTTTTCTCACCAGTTTTATCACCAAAAACGGCATAAAATCCGCTTCCCACATCAGTGCCACACAGCACTCTGAAACCCGACGAGAGAACTTCAATATTGGAGGTATAATTCTGCTAAAATCAGTTTCACGACGACATTTGTTGGTGTAAACCACGGGCACGGTGCACGCAAAATGTTTAAAGGGGCGTAAATCAACCGAAACATTTCCACAATGCAAATCGCTGGAGAACAAGTGAGGAGCAGATTGGATTAGCTTTTTATGATCTACAACACAATTAGAATCATCATATGAATGCTTCAAATGAAAATAAAGTTTATTTTATATCTGTGAATGATGCTGGAAATTAAATATCCAATGGGGTATGTGCAGGACACTAGTGATGTATATGACATTTTCGTATAAATTACCATTTTGCTACTGTCTATCTCTGATTGCTCTAACACAATAGTGATTCAACCCACAGTATATCCAGTTCATAAAGCTTTTCCATTGTCAGTTCTAAACAGCCGGTGTCTGGAAGTGACGCGTTTTACGTTTGTTTGGAATAAACAGAAGAAGAAGAAGAACTGGGTGGTTAGCATGAGCAGTGATAGCCACCATGGCTGAACAGACAAAGAAAAGAGAAACTCAAACTGCATCAACAGAAAATGCAAGCTCCGCCCACACTGTTTGATTGACAGGTGATCTGTGGGAGGAGCAGTGCAGAAACACCACAGTGATGAGGCTGAGGGACAAACATGGAGACTAAAGAAACTTCTGAAGAATGTGACTGTATGTGACTGTTGTAAAAACCCAATCCACTCTGTAGACATGACAATAAAGTATTGAATCTTGAAATTATTTTACTCCACTGTTACTCCACTATACTCCACAAAAATGTGTTTAATGTTACCTATTTTATCAGAGGAAGTTTATTAATCTACCTGACTTTCTACATCCACGGCACTCAGAAACTTGGGATGCAACCTGTGGGATGAAAACCAAATATCTGCATAAAGTATGTTTTTGAGGAATGAGGAAAACAATTCGTATTTGCTGCTTGACGCCTATACTTCAAGAACCCAAGTGTCATGAAGCTCAAGATGACCATGTCAACTTTGAAATTCGGTAAGAAGAAAACAACAACAATGTGGCATTTCCACTACAGACACAGTATGAGCTGTTACCTGCCCTTAAAACTACAATATGCAGCTGTTCGCCTTGGGACAGGTGGTGTGTTGTTAGTCCCAACACTTGCACAACACTTGTCACTCACGTTGATGAGCTGTCTACCTTGAAACGGCAACTAGCCCGAGGCGGAGGTAACCGGCACCCTAAAGCCTCCACAGGCGAAGAAGAAGAAGAGGAAGAGGAAGAAGGAGCAGGCGGAGAACGCAGCCGATCTGCAACAAAAACAACAACAACAGTGATGTTCACCGTGCTTCAGAACGCCGAGCTTCTTCTGTTCTTTCTTTTCTTGCTGCTCTTGTTGTTGCTCTGACTGACTGTCTCTACCAGCCCCAGCCTCACTGTCCAGCCTCCATGCATCTCAGTCTTTAGCACTTTTTTGAATTTGCATGGCGATTCATAGCGGTCTGGACGCAAGCCTATCCACCGCCCAACAAGTCCTCCAACCCATACGACCACATAGGTTTGTTCCTAGGAGGAGCGTTTCCTAACTTAGCGCCCCTACCGGCGGCAGGAGATGGCAACAAGTCCTCCAACCCGACGAATTTGAAAACGTTCCTCCGCCACAAATTGAATTACGTCCCAAAGGTTGGTTAATGGCTAAATTTAGGCAAGTAAAACAAGTTTGGTTAAGGTTAGGGTTAAGGTTATGGTCAAGTTTAGGCAAATAAAACAACTTGGTTAAGGTTAGGAAAATGGTTTGGTCATGGTTAAATGAAAAAAAATTAAAATGTGACTCACGGTTGTATGTCCTTTGGAAATGCTGGGAATCGAACCCACAACACCCTGACTGTCCACCGTGCTATTTCAATGTTGAGAGAGAATCTTGACTCACATGACGTGGATGCAGACGAACGCAACACATTGTTGTTATTTACACGATCGCTAGAGGTCGCTTAACTTTAAAACGTAACTATAGGTGGTAATAAGCTGCTTGTACAAACGACCTATGGGCTCGTTTTTTGGGGGAGGACAGTCTCCCACCGCCAGTTATTTCGGATAGATACTGTCAGACACACCTGATTGGATGGTCGATGTAGGCGGGACAAACCTACCTTATGACGAGCGTTACAGAGCGACAACAACTACCACTTTGGCAGCCGGCAAAGGAACTGGATGATAGCGAGCTGGATTTAGCGATTTTATAACCCTTAAAAAAACGTAATGGCATCGATGAATTAAAACAGGAACAATCAGCTGTTTAAAAGTGATTTCCAGATCACGTCAATCTGCTTCGCTGCTGTGATTGGGCAAAGATTTTGATAACTGACAACTAACACCGCCCAATCGCTCGGGGTGAGAAATTACGTCAGCGGTGGATAGGCTTGAGTCCAGACCGCCATGAATCACCATGCAGATTCAAAAAAAATGCTAAAGAGTGAGATTCATGGGGGCCGGACAGCAGGCAATGAAAAGCCAATTTCAGGGGGGATTTAGTCCTGAACCCACAGCGTCACAGACACAGACCGATAATGTATAATATATCATATTTATTGAATGGGAAAAAAGTTGCATACGGCAGCTTTAAAACCAGTTTGACAGCATCTGAAATGTCATGGTGGAAATGTCACCTACATATGAAGCGGTGGCTCGGCCTATATCGATCCTAACAGGTAACTAAATCTACTTGTCCACACAACGCCTTGAGCTAGGAGGCGATATATCTTAGTGAGCAGATATACAGCAGCTGGTACGAGGCAGCGGTGTGTGTGTGTGTGTGTGTGTTGGGGGGGGGGGCAGGCCCGTTGTTTAGCCGACGTGTCACATGAATCAGGCCAATTGTACGATAGGCTTTTCTGCCGCGGCCGCCTCGTAAACACCAAGGTCAGCCGCCACAGTGGATGGAGACATAAATGGGTCATATATATTGTAACAAGGCCGCGGGGGTCAGCGCAAACATGACCTTGAGCGCGCACCCCCCCCCCCCCCCCCCCACGGACTCATCCTCCCAGACTCCTTTATTGCTCGTTTCCGTGGCAACGGCCGGCTCGGCAGATCGGCCTCTTAATAGTTAATAGCGAGCTTTCTCTTATGGAAATAGAAAAAAAAGAAAGTGCGTGGAGGAGCCGCGGCCTCGCATCATGATGTTTATGGTGGCTGGAGCAGTGAATGCCCTTTTTTTCCCCCAGGGGCGCTTGATTTGCTGCACTGTGCACTCCAGCACCCCGACCCGCCTCCGCCAGCCCCCACCCCCCCCCCTCGCCCATCTCGGCTCCCGGGGCGGGCCGGGCCGGCCCACCGGGGCCCTCGGGGGGGGAGAAACAAAGATAATAATTGGCTCCAGTTTATCGTTGACTGCTTTGTGTGCATCCCACATTTGATCTGTTCATTGGCGGCAGGCAGCACCGGCACAAAGAGCCTCATTCTCTCAGAGGCAGTGAGCTCATCCGTGAAACATCCTCCACAGGCCAGGGCCCGAAGCCCGGGGGCCCGGAGCCCGGGGGCCCGGAGCCCTGGGGCCCGGGGCCAGCAGGAGAGCAACAGCTTCATCGGGTGCGGGAGGGCTGCAGCAAAGGGACAATGATACTGATCGATATTGATGAAAACCTGAAGTGTTGGGTTAGCAAGTTACAGTACTCAGATTACTCTTTTGTGTTGACTAGTAGTTTGACATGTTAGTTTTTCACCTCTTGTAGTCCATAATTAGTTACTTTAAAATGTCGTTACTACTTATTTCTCTTTCATATTGTTTTTCTTTCTTTTTGTTGAGTCTGATTGATCTAAATGAGGCGTACTGTTTTAAAAACGTTGTGCATTGCATTTTAAGACAATGATGACATCACACTTGGCAGCACAGTCCATACCACTACAGCATGTCTCCGAAGTGGGGAACGCAAAATTGGTGGTGGATGAGTTGAGTCCCCCCCCCCCCCCAATATGTGAATACCTAGAAAAGCGCTATATAAATGTAATCAATTATTATTATTATTAAAAGTACTCCAACAAGTTACTTGAATAAAAAGTAACTTTGTAATATAACTAGTTACTTTTTGAGGTGAGCAACAAAGTAAAGTCACTAAATACTTTTAAAAGTAACTGGGTTTGAATATACAAACTGTTGCTTGTTGGTTTTGAACTTGTACATTTTGCAAACCGCTTCGGCAGATTCGGTTCAACAGCCACGCCAACAAAGTAATGGAAAACTGAAAATGAGAAGGAAACAGTTTGCAGGTTAAAATACACTGGGGTGAAGAATTCAAGAAAGAAATCTGATGGGTGGTTACCTCTTGCTCATTGTGAAAATAAAAGTCTTTTGATTGAAATAGCATTTCAGAGGGAAAGGAATAGAAAAGGGAGGGGGGATGAAGGGTGAGGAGTTAGTGGATTTTTAATGCTTCCTTTCACAGAAACGGGCTGATATCATCTGGAGAGGCAGTGTGATGCCAGTTGTTTTCATGCTGTCCGTTTTTTTGTTGTTGTTGTTTTTTCCCCACCCGTTCTTTTACGCTGCACTTAGGCAGTGATTCAGGATGAATGGACACCGGCTGTGAGGACAAGATAAATGGAGAAGAGTGGGTTGAAAGAGGGAGAGGGGGAGAGAGAGTGGCAGAGAGAGGATATATAGAGATAGTGAAAGAGAGGAGATAGACAGTGACAGAGTGGAAGAAAGAGAGAGAGAAAGACGAGGATGGACGGACAGAGATAGAGTCAAGGAGAGAAAGAGAGAGAGAGAGAGAGAGAGAGAGCAGAGACCTGGAGGAGGGAGCAGTGAAGTAGAGGTACTTGAGAAAACACAGAGTGGCGCTTGATTTATCTTTATTCTGTGAGTCATGTGTCCACTTTTGAGGATATTTAGGTGTCTGGCAAGATGAATCAAGTGTAAATCAAGCGCTCCTCAAGTGCTCTAAATCCTGGGTTAGACCGATATATATATCAGTTTGCCGATACTGACCTTTTATTAAAAATCAGATCTGATCCGGTCAGCGTCGTCCGATATGATACAGGTTGATTGATTACATATTTATTGTGCAGTTGATCAATACAACTCTGGTTGAACTGATTCTAATGTGAGATTTTGATCAGAGGTGACAAGAAACTAAAATAAAAAACATTTTGTTTGTGAGTATTTGGTGTGGAAATATACAAAAATATGTAGTCTTGTATATCTCTAAAGACCCAGACACCAAGTGTTCTTTTGGAGTCTCCAGATGGCCTTTTGGAAATCCTCTTACACATTACCTTAGAGCAGTGGTTCTCTCTTTTTCATATCGAGGACCCCTAATTTAGTCCACATTTGGGCCACGGACCCCCATTTGATGAGATTTTGTCTCTCGGACCTAAATCTGAGAATATTTTTATTGTTAGATATGACTTTTGTCCAGAATTCCATTACATGATCAAAACAGTCATTCTTCCACATTCTCTAACTGTGTTAACTTCTTGTTAATTAAATAATTGTTAGGTTTAACAATTCACCAATTTGCTGGGGACCCCCTGGAACCCCCTCAAGGACCCCTGGTGGTCCCCGGACCCCACCTTGAGAACCACTGCCTTAGAGAGAACATTGCCAAATTCTCATTTTTGGTGGTATTGTTATCAACTTTGAACCTGGATGTGGTCTGGCTCTGGCTGTGGCTCCACTGAGTTTCTAAGCTGAACCAGCACAGCCACAGGCAGCTGCTGACACTCAAAAAATGTTTTTTCTTTTAGGCGAGAAAAAAAGAAAAATCAATTTCCACTGTGTTTGAGCTTCTGTTTCTGTGTTTCAGTAATACTTAGAGGAATTCTGACACTTGGAGAACAAGCTCCCAAGGCTTACCTTTCAGGAAAGACCTTGTAGTCACAGGGTTCAAGAACAGTCACCATGTGATTTTGGGTTTGTCATTTTCAGCCATTTGACGCACCTCTTTCCTGCTTCTCTGCAGGCCGAGATGTGAAGCATCAACACCAAGACTCTGCATTTGCACTTTGCCTAAGCGATGAGCAATATATTTTATCCTGACATAAATCCTATAACCTGGTACACAGCCTGCTCCCAGTCACAGTCTCACACTTATTTGCTCATTAAACTTTACACACTGGCCGTCCTGACGAGCTGCCAATGGGAGCTAATTGACCAAATCAAAAAAACGCCCTGTAATATACGACTGCAAATTAGAAACTTATCAAATATACGCTTTACAACACGGACACAGCTATTTAGATAATAGCAGCCTCTTTGTTTGAGAAGATAGTTTCCATTTCCATTTTCCAGAAACTAATAAAAAAATATGTTTCCAAAAAAGATAAGAAAGCACTCCACCAGTATTAGTATTTATAGATTATGTCACTCAGTTCATACAGAACAGCAGTGTTGGTGTTCAGTAATTCAAATTTCCACTTTCTTCCACAAGTTGCACTGTTCAATCAGAGCCAGTTACAACTGCTTTTGGGGTTCAGATGCCCTCAGAAATTCCAGGTGAATCTCAGCTAGTGAAGAGGCATTTTGACCCGATCACTTTATTGATAGTTCGGCGTGCTGTTTAAATATTTGTCAAAAATTCAGACCAAAGTAACAGACAGTTAATGGTGCAAAATTGTGTTTCCAGTTCCCTAATAGTTGCTTGTCAGTGCAGCTTTGGCATCTCAGACTTTTGGCAGTTTCTTTCATCTGAAGGTGCTCCAGACATTTATCACTTATCACAGATTGGATAAGAGAAGGAGGAAAATGTCTTCAGATTGTTCGCTGCCCACTGATGTAAGCTGCTGAAGCGGTCAGGCCTGTGCAGCAGGGTTGAATAGCCTCCATATAGCAGAAATCCTGCAGGATAAACTCTCTTCAGACTGGTTTTCTGCCCCATTTAGCTTGTAGCTCCTCAGGTGATCAGTGTCAATGATGCAGTGAAACTCTGTCTGAAAACAACATCTAGGCATTCACATTAAAGACCCTATAGACAACTTTTTTGCTTTAACTTATCATTATGAAGTAAATGTTGATTGGACAGTGTAATGGCTATAGAATAATGACACCATCGGCGTTTAGATTGGTTCCCTATAAGCCTCGCTTTCACTATGCAATTCTGTCTGCCACTGGGCACGATCTGCCGGGAGAATGAAGGCTCGATTTACGGCACAAAGGAAGTGCGTCATCCATTGGGCAACCAAAAGAGGAATAAGATAAGGAATAAGATAAGGTAGCCATGTTGCTAACGCTACCACTAGCAGCCAGAAAACGAACCAGGAGTGTCACGGGGATGCCCGATGCCCTATATTAACAGCCAAACATTCCCTGCATTAACTTTCATGTCTTCACAATAGATTACATCTTGGCGCCATTAAGAGATGTTAGTTAAGTGTTACTGTGTTTTGGTTTTGATTGTTGGATTCATGCATCTTCGTCTGTCTCACAGCAGTGTTCCAGCCATACCGGGAGGCCTACCGGCATTGGCGTTATTTAATATTCCCGCCTGCATTGTTGACGTAACTCCGCAATATTTACACATCAAATAATTCATTCAAAAGTTAAATAACGAAGCGGAGACATTTAATTATTTATCATGTTTATTGCAACAGTTCACAAATTACTCTTACCCCGTGTATTTTGGTTCTCCTGCACTTGGCAGTTCCGGCTTTGGACCCGGAGTGCGAAACGGAGGCGGAGGAGTCCAACCTCATTTGTAGAGAGGGGTGGCAGTGGAATGTGCCAAGTGTGGTTGAGAGAGGGGGGGGTCCAAATTGATAAATGTATACTGCTATTTTTAATGCTTCAGACTGATAAAAGGGTCATTGCAATTTATTATGTTTATTACATGGTGGTATCAATGTCATAAATATTGTATTGAATCAGACCCTTGAGGTATTGCTGTGTTAATTGAAATTAATTATGTTTTGTGTACATAGGAGGGGCTTAGGGTATATAAGAGACCAGCACCCATGGGTGCCTGCTCACTCTGCCTCGCTCCAGCCAGACATGGGACCAGGACTGCTGGCCTATGAGCATAGGGCCCACGTCATGGGCTTAGCCTATGTTTAGGTTTAGTGCTAGTTCTGCCTTGTCATTTTTGTAATTTTCTCGACGCATTGTCTATTTCTTTATTTTTCTTTTCAAAACATTTTTGAGTATTTTTCATTTTTTTTGGTGTTCTGACAACTGGACTTGTAAATACTCCACAATAAATTCCACGTGGTGCTATTGAAGCCTGCCTCAGCCTGTGCCTTCCTCTCCTATCCACTCGCCATCCTAACAAGGAGCTACAAGGAAGCCAAGACCAGTCAGAACAAAAGAAACAAACAACTATGTTTGTTTCTGGCTGCTAGCGTTAGATAGTGTAGCTAGCATTAGCAACGCTAGCCACATTGCTAGCTAATGCTAACGCTGGCTAACGCTAATGCTAGCAGCCAGAAACAAACAATGATCCATGTCAGTTTGATAATCTAAACACAGAACACGTTTTCTTGCAGTGGCCTTTCTAAAATGAGCAGTGGTGAAAGTTACTATATTGTGTTATGATCAAGGAGTTGATAAGCAGACAGATGGTTTGTTTTATTGCACAGAGCTAGGCTCTAACGGAAAGTGATCCGGTTGTCTTTGCGACAGTGGCACAAACAACAAAACCACATGGAAACGCTAGGGGGGGACAACGGGGGGAAAGTTGAAAAGTTGTCTGTATCCACTTTAACATCTTCAGACTGATATTGTAATGATGAAAAACTGACACCTTTTAAACTATTATATTACATAATCAGGAAAAAACTATTGCAATATCAGTCTGAAGATGTTACTACATCAACTGGCATTTTTTTTTTACTTTTTCAACTCATTTAGAGGGACATTTTATCACAATTAGAACCAATTATTACATTATCTGGTGGTTATATTATCAGTTGCTACAAGGTGGAGTGTTGTCACTTAATTGAGGAAGATTCTTGAATTGCATTGGAAACAAGTGAAATTATTTGACCCCAGATTTGTGTACAGTGTGTATTTCTTTTTTACGGAGCTGCTATGATGCAAAACAAATTTCAAATCTGACAATAAAGTTTTATCATATTGTATCGGGGTTTTTTTTCACTTGTTGCAAGAAAAATCTGATTTTAAGACAAATTTTTCTCACATTCTCAGATTTCAAGTGGTTGACATGGTAAGATATTTTCTGCATATTCTCTGCAGTGTAAACCACATTGAGAGGAACGGTGATGTGGATGCAAACTGTTCCTGCAGAGAGTGTGTGAGGTGTGTCAGAGTGTGTGTCAGAGTGTGTGTCAGAGTGTGTGTGTGAGGTGTGTCAGTGACCGTGGCGTTCAGGTCAGCCTTTGGTTCCATTAGGGTTGTCAATATTGACTCTGCACACCGTAAAAGCCCCGAGGTTTTTGATTGGAGCTGTGCGTGGAACAAAGCCAATGTGGACGTGATCTGCTGAATGGCTGTTGTTCTCTGCTTCAACCCATGGCTGCACCCTGGACACACACACACACACACACACACACACACACACACACACACACACACACGTGTAGATGTACATACACACAGAGACGCATGTATGCACACCAATACGCACGTATGCACACACACAATTTGTCTCTGTGTGTCAAACTTTGTTACCCACTGTCTTCTATTCTCTCTTTGTGCACACACACTCACTGTTGTATGTGAGGACACACACACACACACACACACACACACACACACACGCATGTAGGCTGCACACACATGCACAGAGACACGTACACATGTATGAACACAGGCATCCTCTGTCTTTCAAAATGCTCGTCTTCCTCTGATTTTACTCTCTCTCTCTCTGTCACATGCACACACAAACAGTTTCTCTCTTTCTTTCACTGTCTTTCATGTGTGTGCACATACACGCACACACACACACACACACACACACACACACTCATGCACAAATACACGCATGTATGAACACCGAAACGCACGTTCGCACATGGACACCCACTCTTTCTGTCAAACTGTGCATCCCTCTCTTTGTCACTTGTGCACACACACACTCAAACTGTGTTTTTATCTCTTAGTGATATTTGTGCAGACACACACACACACACACATACACAAACACACACACACACACACATCTATGTGCATGTAGGCTACATACACATACACAACATGCATGGATACACACAGAGATGTAGCTGCTGTCTCACTCTTTTACTGCATGCTTGTTGCTTGATCCCCAAGAGGAACTGCTAGGAAAAATGAAGTTCTGCTCTGTAGCTGTCAGTATTTACAAGAAATGTAAGAAATGTGAGTCTGTCTGATCTGACAGGTTGTGGGCGGGGCCAGAGGCTCCGATCGCATCAGTGTAGCAGTCTGCAGCTACAACGTTTTGAACAAGCAAATCATTTGTTTGGTTGCTTTGGTATTGCCTCTCATAACATTGCATTGATTTGATGAGTTAATATTATTATTCTTATCATAACCTTTATTTAAACAGGGAGGGCCATTGAGAGCAAGCTCTCTTTTACAAGGACGCCCTGATTACAGTACATATGAAAACAATGAAAGCACATGAAAGTTACAGTATATATCAACAACAAATCATATATAAGAACAATAAAAACAATAAAAGTACATATAAAAACAATGAAAGCACACAAAAAAAGCACACAAAAGTTACAGTATACAACAACAGATTATACAACAAACAGGACAAAGACATCAACAGGGACAACATCAATTCAATGAAAACACAGGCATTCTCAAGGCAAATAATAGAACAGCTAGAACAGTCTGGTAAGTTCAGAAAATGACATCACTTTACTGTAATGCAGCCTTTAAAACCAGGAAAAGACACTTATGCCATATCACCATATTACGATATCCAAATTCTAAGACGATATCTAGTCTCATATCACGATATCGATATAATATCGATATATTGCCCAGCCCTAATACCAAGGTATCACAATTAATTTGTCATTCATACTCTGATGTTTAAAAATGCTACGCATGGCACCTTTAATTAATCTGCACCCACAAGGTTTGATTCACTGGCTCAATCATTCATTCATTCATTCTTTTATTCATTCATTCATTTACAGTATAATAATTTTGTTCTTCTGTATAAGAAGAAAGAAAGTACTGATGCAGTTTAGATGCAGGATAAATGTATGAAGGAGACTTATATGAACACACACACACACACACACACACACACACACACACACACACACACACACATTCTGTCAAACTGTGTGTCTAATTCTGTCTCACTTCTTTTCACTTGTGGATGTGCACACACACACAAAGACTCACGCTCTTTATCTACTTTCACGCTTTCATGCAGGTGGACACGTATGCACACACACACACACACACACACACACACAACCCCCCAACACACACACATGCACACAAAAACACACATCACAGTCAGCTAGAGTCTTTTGTTTTGGCCTGTTCCACCCAGTGTGTGTGTGTGTGTGCGTGTGTGGGTGTATTGGGAGGAGGAGGGGGTGGGGGGGGGGTGGGGGTGGGGGGGGGTTCCCTCAACCTTGACTGGGAGCCTCAGCGTTGCTTTTCAGAGAAGCCGGGGGCCGCAGCACTGGAAGACAGTTATGAATAGATATGAATAGATAGCATTCTTCCTGGGTATTGAGCGGTGGCGAGCGCAGTGCAGTGCAGCAGTGTGTGTGTGTGTGTGTGTGTGTGTGTGTGTGTGTGTGTGTGTGTGTGTGTGTGTGTGTGGTCCCCTCTCGTCGCCGACACGATTCCTGAATCAGCGGCGAAGCCAAGCATCTTCTCTGTGTACGAGTCTGAAATTGGATGACAGATGACAGCATCAGATCATTCTGAAGCGATGCAGATATTTTCAACATAAAGCTGTTGTTCAAAAATGGGAATAAATGTATAAGATGATGTTTTTCATTCTTTAAAAGCCATTTTGATCTAAAGGCTTCTGCTTAAATGCTTGAAATTAGTTTCTTAGACAAATATAAATAGTGAAGTTGATCCTATGTATGAATTTCTTTCCAAAGCCTTTTGCCTTTCCATCAAGGCAAAGGGCGGCTACTTTAAAGAATCTAAAATATAAGATAGTTTTGATTTGTTTAACACTTTTTTAAGTCGGTTTTGATATCTTTACTGTTATTCTAAAATGTGGAAAATAGTAAAACAACTGAAAAAATGTGTGTGTCCAAACTTTTGACTGGGAGTGTGTGTGTGGCGGTCTCGCATAAATGCTTTCATCATTTAAACTGTGTATTATATATTTAATATGATGACTCCTTCAGTAACTGTTCAATGGCGTTCCTCTCCCGCCAATCCTGCCTCTTACCTGCATCCATCTCACATTAAAGGAAAAGTCCACCCTAAAACACTTTAACACAAGCTATTAGTGATGAAGCCAGGCGAAATTTCA
>NW_027282704.1:35000-41655 GCF_046629955.1 Centroberyx affinis
AAGTTTACTATATAAGTTTATAGTGCAGAGTTGTAGGAAGGTGAGGAGCTGAGGGGAAATGTGCAGGAGGGGTAAGAAACCAGAGAGGACTTATTATACCGGCCTCTCCCCAGGAGAGATAACAGCAGAAAACAGAGAACTACACATACAGAAAAATAAAGAAATAAAGGAAAACAATAGGTAATCTAAAGAATAAACAATAAAAGAGAAAAGTGAAATGCAATAAAAACAACAAGGATTCACTGAAGTTGGTTTTATGAGCTAACATACTGGTCTTTTTGAGGAGGCGCCTCTTCAGTCCCCTTGGAAATCCAGACAAATGTGAGGTTGAGCCAGAGTTAAAAAGAAAGCAGTGAACTTTTAATAGTACTGCTATAAACTTTGCAATGTGATCTCTCTGCATCCCTTAATACACTCCCAAAACGGATGAGTCATTTTAACACGTCTGTGTGTCTCATTTGGGTCAATGTGCGTCGGTGGAGCTTTTCAACACTGATGATGTTGATAATTACCAGGAATGTAGTGGAGGGTGAACTAAACTAAAATCAGTTACATACCTTTAAATTTACAACCATTGTAGCCTGACATGAATCTGTAGATGCAAACTGTACACAATACTGTACATATTAGTAAGTAGTGCAAAACTGATGTGAGGTATATGAGGATTGGGTATTTAGAGGGGGAAAAAAATGATACATTGATTGATTGATTTTGGTTTATAACAGAGGTGGGGACTTGAGTCACATGACTTGGACTCGAATTGCTTGAGACTCGACTTGATACAAGAAGAGAAGACTTGAGACTTGACTGGACTTGGGTTCTGGTGACTTGGGACTTGACTCTGACTTGTACTCTGATGACTTGAAAAGGTTTCTAAAGTCTTGACTTGAGATCTTGTGTTTGTGTAAATGACTCAGATTGAAAGTGATGAGATTTGTTCCAGCAGACAACTGAATTTAAATTCTGTTTTCTGAATTTGTATGGAATGATTGAATTTATTGAAGTTGAAACTGATTATAGAAATCAAACTCATGATGCTCTTACCAAGTTTTTATCCTATTAAAACCATATTGCATTGAAAAGTCCTAGATGTTTAGTTTTCTTTAAGATATTAAATTGATACTGGACTCTTGATTTGTTCTGACTTGACTTGCTGTTCTACATTTAGACTTGAGACTTGACATTAATGACATGGACTTGACTTGGACTTGACTTGATAATCTACATTTAGACTTGTGCCTCAAGACTTGAGTCGAGCAAAGTTGACTTGGTTAGGGCTGCAACTAACGATTATTTTCATTGTCGATTAATCTGTCGATTATTTTCTCGATTAATCGATTAGTTGTTTGGTCTATAAAATGTCAGAAAATGGTGAAAAATGTGGATCAGTGTTTCCCAAAGCCCAAGATGACGTCCTCAAATGTCTTGTTTTGTCCACAACCCAAAGATATTCAGTTTACTGTCATAGAGGAGTAAAGAAACCAGAAAATATTCACATTTAAGAAGCTGGAATCTGAGAATTTTTACTTATTTTTCTTAAAAAAAAATTACTCAAACCGATTAATCGATTATCAAAATAGTTGGCGTTTAATTTAATAGTTGACAACTAATCAATTAATCAATTAATCGATTAATCGTTGCAGCTCTAGACTTGGTCACACCTCTGGTTTATAATGATGTTTTTTTGCCCTATAATAATCTCCAACCAGCAGCCATAGTTAACCCACCTTTTTATTTACCACTACATCCACTGAAAATGACATTTTTGTGTCAGTAAGCATTGCCGTTAACATCTGTTGTGTTGGAAAGTAATAAAAGTAGACACACTGTGGAAAAGACAAATCCTTCTTTAAGACTGCAGCCTATTCCTCTCCATTACAGCCATGAAATTCCATTACTTGAATCGAACCCGAGGGGAAAAGGCTCACGTACCTACGCATGCGTGTGTAAAAAAAAGAATGCAAATACTTATGCCACCACATCCACTGTACGGCGCACACTGTAACGCACAGTAAATGTCTAAATGTGTAAATGTGTAAATGTGTAAAGCGCCAGGAGCAGCAGAAGCCCACGTGTTCGTTCCCGCCGCACAGAAAAGTAAAAACTATATGGCACAGAAAAGAAATGGAGCAGCAAAAGCGAATCTCGAATCGCTGTTATATAATTAGTATGTCAAGCATTGAGCCCAGGGGCCGAAAATAGTGCGGTAGCCTCGCCTGGGGAGGTGGGGTGGGTGGGGGATGGGGGGGTGGGGGTGGGGGGGGGGGTGGAGGGGGTTTGAGGGGGTTGGGGAGTGGGGATGCAGACCCGATATAACACCGGTCTAACAGCGCCAGTCAAGAATGTGTGGCGCGGCGCGGCATGTAATCCCTGACACAGTCGGCGGTGCTTTGCTGACACGACATCACAGAGTCGGGAGCGGGAGAGTGAGGGAAAGTGCTGACGTGGCGGTTCGGGACGGGACAGGACGGGCCGGCGTGTGTGCCTGATAGATTAAGTTTAGAGGCGTTGTGACGGGCCGCTCGTTCGTCACTCACCCTACGAGTCGCTTTGTGGAATAGTCGTTTATAAAAGGTTCTTACATACAAATGAACGACAGCCAGAGGTTTGGTTTGTGACAAATGGCTGTTGATGCTGAAATCAGTGGGTTACATTAATGTGATGTATATCAAAAGATAAAGCTAATTTGTATTGCTGTCCAAGTGATGATAGATGTTTTCAAATCATTTTTTTTAAGTTGAAGGAGAGTAATTATACGCACATCATGTATCTATCAGAAAACTGTGTCAATGAAAGAAGGAGTAATGCCTGCACACTCGCTCCATGCCACAAAAGTTTAATAGCGACAACGTTTCGATCCTACTTGGATCTTCATCAGGTCAAAATGTTTGAAAAGTGGAAACCACACCCGTATTTATACATCATGCACACCCACAGGCTGACAGGCTCTATGATGGCAGGTGTGGTTAACCATCCAAACCGCCCAGGGTGATAAACATCCAAAAATAATTTACAATTCAATAAAGTACATAGAAAACAGATACATAGAGAAAAAAAACAGTAGTACAAAAGCCATACTTCAAACATATTAAACATACATGTATATCTATATAAGCATTATCAGATACAACATCCCATATATCAATCTATGTTCAAAAATATTGTATTAAGTTAGGGGAAAAGAAGAAATCTTAAATTCATGTGAGAAAATTGGGTCTTAACACCCTTCTATACAAAGTCAGCTAGATCAAATCACAATAAGGAAAAAAAGGGAAAAAAAACACAAGAAATCATTTTTTCCAATGATCATAGAGAATCAAGGATAAAGTGATGTATCCACCAGTTCAGAAAAGTGATGCCTACTCTTAGAAAATGATCAATAGCACAAATTATGGAACTTTATAAATTGTGCAAGGTAGCTGATTTATACATAACAACCCCCTGATTTTAACAGGATTTTTCAGGCCTTTGAAAATCCTCTGATGTCTTAAAACATTCAACTCTTTAAGAAACACTTACAGAGCAAGACGCTCTTGCTCTAGCACCCCTCCTCCACCTACATGTCTAACCCACAGCTGAATACAACAAGTTCATGCCGTTCTCTGGTGGGACTGTTGAGAGGCATTCTGGGAAATGTAGGAACTCGCTAACTGAAGTAGAAGTAGACAAGGCAGTCTGGGGGAAAGTGGCTACACCAAAAAAACACTCACAACCCAAAATAACTTTTACAGAAAATCACAGATGGATGTCTTCTTGCCTCTTCTTGCACCTGATTTTGCTCTTCTCCTATATTCAAAATGCCCTTCATCTTTTTCTTCCTGGCTCATATTTCTTTATTCTGCTCTCCTCTATCACACACGATGATCCTGTGATTATTCATTTCACCTGTTATCTGGATGCTGTGTCTCTGACCCTTCCTCACCCTTCCTTAACGTTGGTGACCCACCAAATTGTGACGCCTCTGCTGCACTCATTGTCGGTCGATAAGAGCGTATATAAGCTAAATCCCCAAAAAATGCAAATGTGAAAAAAAACCCCCCCGAAAATGCCTTGAGCTGGGTTTATACGGCGCGTGGGATCTTCACCCGGGAGGAAAACATCGTAAAACCAACAGTGTGTGTGCCGTGTGATTTATCTGCAGATCTGATCCACGCTCCCCCACTTCAGTCACTGAGCAAACAGCATTACGAATGAATGAGAAGACGTCAGGCGAAATCATTGTTTTGGTTATCAGCTGTCGTGAGCAGACATTGATAGAGATGTCTTTCCCCTTGATTAGGCGTGACCCATTTCCAGAACCCCCCCCCCCCACCCCCTGTCTCCACATACACACACACACACACACACACACACACGTACACACACACACTCATCTGACATACTCGCACACATTCACACAGCGGTATGTACATCTAATCCTACAGAGCAACACATTCACACACGCAAGCCAAGCACACACACACACACACACACACACACACACACACATTTGAATGGATATGCAAACCCAAACGCATGCACAAACACACATATGAACACACACATACACACACTCTCTCTCTCTCTCTCTCTCTCTCTCACACCCACACACGCTTCCAATTGAGAAAAGACGGCATGCTGAAGGCACAGATAAGACACCCGTCGTCACGGCGACTCCATTCGCCCACTTTGTGATGCAATTTCCTGGTCTTCACAGAGTTGAAAAACGCTGTCAGTCAAACGTTTGGGGGGGGGGGGGGGGGGGGTATTGCGGCATCCGAAACGCCCGGGAGGGAAATTCACATGAACCGAGCTCGACCCTCTCAGAAGACACTCAGAGGCAGTTTTTCCAATTAAGTCCTGTCACGCAACGTTTGGAGAGCGGTTGCCAATGGTTACGAGGGACGCGCCGCCATGTTGGAACCCGGCAAGCATCTGACGGACGTGCAGGAGGAAGCCAAGTCCAACTCCTTATGGTTTACATGACCAGCAGGTTCAATGCCAATGCAAATGAGCACAAACTTTCACAATATGATATTATATTGTGATAAAAATTCAATTCAATTAAAACAGCTTTGGAAAGCCAATGTATGAAAGATATTTAGTTTCAGATTTCACAAAATGATGCAGATGGCAGCTGTGGACGACTATTAATGTTGTCTCAACTTTAATTTACAGTTTTCAACATCTTTTCTATGTCAAAATGTTTTTGCAGGGAAGAGTGACCCATGTTGGAGAAAGTTACTTCTTTACTTACTTTAAAAGTAACTAGTTCTGCTACAAAGTTACTCTTCAATAGAAGTAACTTGACTTGTGCTGCCAAGTGTGTTGTCCATCTTTGTTTTAAAATGAAATGCAAGACTGCTTTATTTTTTTTTTTATCAAGCAGAATTAGATGGTGGTTTTTGTAATAGGAGCATGCTGTCTGCACAAAATGCTGAAGATTTTCCATTTTAAAAAATTGCTTTAACAAAAAAAAACTATGAAAGAGAAAAAATGTAGCGAATAACGGATTACAAGAATTGAAAAACTACTGTGTTAGTTACCAAAAGAAAGTAATCTGAATACTCCCTGAACACTTACAAAGATTAATGTTATCACCTCCATGACAGAACAGGGGAAAAGCTTTATTTCTTTCGTAAGGTGGAGTGGAGTTGAGATTCTACTTCAAAATGGGGGATCACGAAGAAGTGATAACATTATTTCAGTTTGTGGTCACTCCTCCAACATGGCGGCGTGTGTCTTCACAGCAGTATGTTGGATCCTCTTTCCCTGCCTGATATTAGAAGAGACAGACAATCCCCACTGAGCGTTCCCAAGACCTTTTCTGTTGTGTTGCACTGATCTAAGACACATATAGGTTAACCAAATGTCAGGTTGGACTTCCTTGCCTGTCTCCCTGTATATAAACCTCCCTTATCTGCTATTGTTGGTGTTTTTCTTTCCTTTGTGATACTCAGAGCGAGAAACTGGAGCTGGTAGGGATTCAGCAGTTTGAACCCCCGGTCCTCCAGTTGTCTCCCTACTTAAACGGATAGCCAATTAATATATGCAATCTCTGCTTAAAATGTTTTTTTTTAGTCATTGTTGGGTGTAAAAAACAAAATGGAACTGCAAGAATCTGAAGTCGTTTCTACGCTGAGAAAAGCCTAAAGTTGATTTCTCCGTTTTGCTGCTGATTATAGAACCACCGCTCTCTCTCTCTCTCTCTCTCTCCAGTGTAGAGTGAAGCTCGCTCGACCAAAGGGCCGAGGGAACGCCCAGCATCTCTCTGAACTGGATCACTATAGAAAATGCAGCAGCCAAAAGCTCCATTTTATTACAGTTATTGAATGTCAGGAACGCTCAGATCTTGGTGGATGATGAACATGGAACTCAAGAGTGATACTAAATAAGAAAATGTACATTTGTAACTGGGTGGATTGTCCCTTTAATCCCTTCTCACTACCAGTGTTGGGCAAGTTTCTGAAAATGAGTAATTAGTTACAGTTACTAGTTTCTTCTCTCAAAAAGTAATTGAATTACTTTACCAATTACTGCATAATAAAAGTAATTAGTTACTAGGGAAAGTAACTTTTGTGTTACTTTTAAATGTCTGCTTCAATTATCTTATTACACATAGCTATATTATTTTAATGTTGCTGTGGCACAGTGTGGAACAAGACAACTGTCAAAT
>NW_027282705.1:5000-18314 GCF_046629955.1 Centroberyx affinis
GTTTGATGTGGAGAAGAGGAAGCCATTTGTTTTTATTATTGCTTGTTTTCCTGACACACACACGCACACACACACACACACACAGTCAATTACTCTGTGTGTGAGATTGAGTGAGGAAGTGATCCTACGCTCCGTCCATTACCCATTAACCCTGAAGATGGACAGGAAACTGACCCTGACACACACACACACACACACACACACACACACACACACACACACACACACACACACACACACACACACACACACACAGGTTACTGACAGAGATAGTGGAGACAGATAGCATTAGCTCAGTCTGAGCTGCAGAGCTTCATCAGCAGAGACTCAGCTGTTTCTGACACAGTATTTTATCAGTACTACTACTACTACTACTACTACTACTACTACTACTACTACTACTACTACTGCTACTACTACTACTACTACTGCTTGAATAAAACATGTTACTTAGTGCAGACAGACGTACGGCATGACAGAAAAAAAACGACAAAGTACAAATTCATAACTGAAGAATTGTACAGCAAAGATCTGTTAGAGGAGACAGAACGGACAACCACTGACTCAGTACTGAGATGTGTGTGTGTGTGTGTGTGTGTGTGTGTGTGTATGCATATAGTGTGTATGTATGGATCCCCCCCCCCCCCCCCCCTTCGTAACCCAGTTATGTTGTACAGCCCTGATAAAGCTGCTGGAGTCTTTGAAGACTCAATTAGACATAAAGCTCCTTTTATCTGTACAGCTTTCTACCAGCTTCCTTTGATCAGGGACCTTAGGGACTGTGTGTGTGTGTGTGTGTGTGTGTGTGTGTGTGTGTGTCATGTATGTGCCACCCTGTGTGTTCACGTGCATCTATACATGTGATGCATGTAGATATTTGTGTTCACACTGCAAAAAAAAAGTCTAATGTCAAAAAAAAAAAAGATCTTATCCAGACTTATTTTCTTCTGGATCTTTTCATGACTTTAGAGATGGATATTTTTTTTACAGTGCAGCAACATACGATCATACCGTCCCCTCATTAGTATGCAAACAAGATAATTAGTAAAGTTGTTTTTCTGTGTGTTTAGTGTGTGTGTGTGTGTGTGTTCAAACGTGAAAGAAACACACTTGCTAACCCATTCCTCATTTCAGTTCTTGCTAATTGTGTCCGTATATAATCTGTCCAAGCTATTGAAATCGGGCCTGTGTGTGTGTGTGTGTGTGTGTGTGTGTGTGTGTGTGTGCGCACGTGCTCAGAAACACAACACGCTTAATTCTTCCTATTCATTCATTATAATGCTAGCTGGTGTTGCTGTGTGTATGATCCGTCTAGCTGTTGAAATCATCCATATAGGGGTGTGTGTGTGTGTGTGTTGTGTGTGTGTGTGTGTGTGTGTGTGAGAGAGAGAGACAGATTGAGGTATGAGAGGAATGTCATCATCCCAGATTACTGTCTCTTCCTGTTACTGACACAAAGCATGATGGGAGGAGAGCGGCCGGTTATGGGAAGGATGATTTATGACTGTTCACATACTGAACACTCCACACTGGGCTGCCTAGTACTGCAGTACTACTGTAGTACTGCAGTACTACTGTAGTACTGCAGTACTTCACTCTCTCTGATATCACTTAGTGATCTTTACACATTCCATCAGAGTGAATTTAATAATTCTAATTCTTATTTGACTAAAGATGAACTAAAATAATCTTCTGTGCAGACTGAAGCGTTTCTCAGATCCAGCAGTGATCTGATTGGTTGAGTTAAAAAACGTAACAAAATGGAAAGGAATCCTTCCAGAAAACGAAAAGGTGGGGCAGAGAAACTGAGGGACAAAAAATAAAATCCCGTGAAGCTGAGGCATCAAAACGACTGACCTGGTCAGTCAGTACTGACCAGGTCAGTACTGCAGCAGCATGAAGAGGCTCAGGTCCTCTCTCTACATGTCCAGCCCTTTACTCCACATTTTAATTTGTTATAGTTTGTTATTAGACAACTTTATAGTTTATCAGAATTTATTGTTACCTGGTGTTGGTTAATTTAAATATTTATTGTTGAAATTTACCAAATTAAAGTGCTAAAAATGGCAATGGCAATCTTCTCCTCACAGTGATGCTCTGCTGGTCAACCAAACTGTATGAAGTATTAATGTATATACTGTATAAGTAGGGACACTAAGTCTTGCTGTGTTCATGTATGTGTCAGTGGGGGGGGGGGGGGGAATACTCGCAGGCTGGATGTGGGCCGGTCTGGGTCAAAAGGTCCAGGGCCATAGTCTTGTCCCAGTCTCTGATCAGACGCCAGCAAAAAAAACCTAAATATCTATATAGATATGTTTATAGAACACCTGAGGTTCTTTGGCTCCGCCCACTGAGGATTAACTCAACCAATCAGATTAGTTAGACTTCACAGCCTTAATGTCCAGACTTGTGTTGTCGCCATAGCAACTAAACCTTAAAGTTCCATAATCGTCTCTTTCTGCTGAACACACAGAGGAACGTTCTGTCAGGCCGGTTCTGCTGCCGTTTATCTCAGGAAAACAAGACAGAGCAGGAAGTCAGGTATGCAAATAGGAGGTGGACACAGTGTGTGTGTGTGTGTGTGTGTGTGTGTGTGTGTAGTCGCACATATGTTCATCTGTTGAGTTGCGAGAGTCTGAATATCCACAGCGCTCTCCATCCTCTGCTCAATGGAGCCATTCATAGAGAGAGAAAGTGTGTGTGTGTGTGTGTGTGTGTGTGTGTGTGTGTAGTAATTACAGAAAGACACCGACTGACTGTGAGAGAGAGAGAGAGACATCAAGCCTGTTCCTGTTGACATCAGACCTCCTGTAGTATCTACAGATGGAGGTCAGGTGTGTGTGTGTGTGTGTGTGTGTGTGTGTGTGTGTGTGTGTGTGTGTGTGTGTGAGATAGTGACTGATGGGGTTTTAACAGTAGACAGTCTGTCTTTCTGTCAGCTGGAAAACAAAAGCTTCCTTGTCTCGGCTCACCTGACTGTTCATCAGTGCTCCACACACACACACACACACACACACACACACCTGATGCTGTGTGGTGTTGAGTCCAGGAGGAGGAGGAGTGTTGTTGATCCTGAGGGAAAGTGTGTGTTACAGCAGCAAAACAACAACAACAACAAGTAAACAGTCAGCCTGTCCTGCTCAGTCAGGCTGTATTGATCCTTTTCTCCAACATGGCCGCCGCTCTTCCTCTTCCTCTCAGCAGCTTACAGACCTGCAGCCAGTTGCACCAGCTGAACATAAGCTCTGTCGTAAGTTCAGGTGTAAAGTCTACACTGACTGTTACTGTGTGTGTGTCTGTGTTTAGCTGCACCATGACACTTCAGCTACATCTGAACTAGTAGAGTGAACAGACCACTAACCCAGACACTGTGACAGAAAGTGACGTGTTCCCCTGCCACACCGTTAATATAGAGCCTGTTAATATAGAACCTGTTAATATAGAACCTGTTAATATAGAACTCGTTAATATAGAACCTGTTAATATAGAACCTGTTAATATAGAACCTGTTAATATAGAGCCTGTTAATATAGAGCCTGTTAATATAGAGCCTGTTAATATAGAACGCGTTAATATAGAACCTGTTAATATAGAACCTGTTAATATAGAGCCTGTTAATATAGAACTCGTTAATATAGAACCTGTTAATATAGAACGCGTTAATATAGAACCCGTTCATATAGAACCTGTTAATATAGAACTCGTTAATATAGAACCTGTTAATATAGAACGTGTTAATATAGAACCTGTTAATATAGGACCTGTTAATATAGAACCTGTTAATATAGAACCTGTTAATATAGAACCTGTTAATATAGAACGCGTTAATACAGAACCCGTTAATATAGAACCCGTTAATATAGAATGCGTTAATATAGAACCTGTTCATATAGAACCTGTTAATATAGAACTCTTTAATATAGAACCTGTTAATATAGAACCCGTTAATATAGAACGCGTTAATATAGAACCTGTTAATATAGAACTCGTTAATATAGAACCCGTTAATATAGAACCCGTTAATATAGAACTCGTTAATATAGAACCTGTTAATATAGAACCCGTTAATATAGAACTCGTTAATATAGAACCTGTTAATATAGAACCCGTTAATATAGAACTCGTTAATATAGAACCTGTTAATATAGAACCTGTTAATATAGAACCTGTTAATGTAGAACTCGTTAATATAGAACCTGTTAATATAGAACTCGTTAATATAGAACCCGTTAATATAGAACCCGTTAATATAGAGCCTGTTAATATAGAACCTGTTAATATAGAACCTGTTAATATAGAACCCCTTAATATAGAACCCGTTAATATAGAACTCGTTAATATAGAACCTGTTAATATAGAACCTGTTAATATAGAACCCGTTATTATAGAACATGTTAATATAGAATCTGTTAATATAGAACCCGTTAGTTTCATACATAATAATGTCAAGTGAGTTCACGGGGCTGCCAACTCTCACGCATCGACCGTGAGACTTTTCACACGCTCTCACGCCACAAGTCCATTTTCTCACGCAGTTCATAACTGATAACGTCGCGACGCGAAAAAAGGAAACTGACAGCAGGACAGACGAGACAGAGCAGCACAGCGCAGCAGAGAGTTATTCAGACCATCTGAATAGCGAGAAATATACACAAATGTATTATATTGTAATTTATTCCCATACATGCTGCTCAGAGTAATCTCAGTCAGCGGCTCTTCTGCGTCTCTCCCTCTCCTCTCAGGCAGGAGTGAGAGTGAGTTGCTATGGTTACGGGGACGCTCTGTGTCTGTCGCTCTGAAACTTTCTCACGATTCCCAATAATAGATTTTTTAGGTTAGTATGCCTATGCAAGATCATGAATGTAAGCACCTCAATGCTGAAATCTAGTAATATAACATAATTTTACATTTTTGGTTAACATTATACAGGGTTGCTGTTTCTTGACTTAATCCAAGAGGTTAGGTGGTGTAGAAATGCAGGAAATTTGTTTTAAATTACTATTTTTTTCTGACAACACTAAACTGGCCTACGTTTGCACTGAAGTTCAGCTGCTGCAACCGGCTGCAGTTCAACTTTCTGTCTGTGATCAGTGACTCAGTGTTTCAGCAGTCAGCTGTTTCCCCGACATGTTTCTGCTTCTGCTGTCAGACTGAAACTCTGTGAAACAGACATGTGACAGAGTTACAAAATGCTAACTGGCTAGCCAAGGCTAACAGAAATTTCTGGTCCGTTAGCATTTTCAAATCTCTGTTTTATATCGTTTCAGTCTGACAACAGACACAGACACATCTGTCAGTGACAACAAGGTAACGGAGAGAACTGATCTGTGACCTGCAGAGGTACGGCAGGCGGCCATGTTGGAGGAGAGGATCTGTCCAGAGCCGCTCTCGCTTTCACTAAATTATCTATTTGTTTTTGCTCCGTCATTATGGGGTATTTTCGAATTTACAGAGTTCCTACACATTTTCAATTAAAAAAAATTCCATACTTTTTCCAGACCTTGATTTGCTTTGAAGATTTTGTCTGGTGTTCAATATGATTTACGCAGATAGACATCTTGCCCCTGCTAACTAGGTCATATCACTGTATAGATGAAGATTGTTCTTCACAGTGACAAATATCAGAATATGTGAGATGATTGGCAGGGTTCCTACACGGTTTCCATTTTAAAATTCCATATTTTTCCCAGACCCTATGTTCTTGACCGGATTTGATTTTGGTGGGTATTTGATATAATGCATGCTGACAGCGGCTGGGTAATAAGAGCGTCCCTCTATCTGAACATTATTCTTCACATCAACAAAAACTGTGGACTCAAAGTGGCTCTACAACAACATAAAAGCTAGAATCATGTGTGTATCGGACCTGAACCGCAACATTTTCCATACTTTTCCAGACATTTTTTTCCAAATTCCCAAACTATTCAAGACCTGGAAATGATCAAATTCATTTTTAATACTTTTCCAGACTTTTTCCAGTCATACAACAGAGTGTGTAAAAAGTGAAGGAGTCTGAATACTTTCCCAAGCCACTGTATAAATATAAATATATATGTAAACACACAAAAATCCATATTACTGATGTGTGTTTACTTGTTCAGTCAGTCCAGCAGCAGACTGTGAAGCAGAGCTAAAGGTTAAAGGAATGACCTCTTATCAGTCAGGTGTGTGTGTGTGTGTGTGTGTGTGTGTGTGTGTGTGTGTGTGTGTGTGTGTGTGTGCTCTCTAGCCCTTAATGAGTTCCTTTGGTCAGCCAGCTGTCAAGGCCGCGCTGCGACCGAACGTCTTATTGGCTCTGCTGAAAGAACACACACACACACACACACACACACACACACACACACACACACAGAGGAACAGGTGACCTCTCTCTCTCTCTCTCTCTCTCTCATGACTGGTTTTGCTCAATAGTACTTTGGGGAGCGACCACCGAAACACTCAGACTGACTGACGACAGTGTCTGTGTGTGTGTGTGTGTGTGTGTGTGTGTGTGAGAGAGAGAGAGAGAGAGAGAGAGAGATGTCATCGGTCATCTGTGTGTGTGTGTTTTTGAGTAAACAGTGTCATGTTTCTGTTTCGTTGAGTGTGTTTGTGTCGAGAGAGAGAGAGAGAGAGAGAGAGAGAGGTTAAAAGAGGTAAAGAGTGATAAAGAGAGAGAGGTAGAGAGACATTGTGGCCCAGCAGCAGGACTGGATGACCTTGGTTAGTGTTTTATCTTCACCACACTGCTGACAGTACAACTAACCTACTGATACACACTCATTACCCACAATGCAGCATAACACGGGGGGTGGGGGTTCCAGGAAACAGTGTTACACCGTCAGCCAAAACCAAACCAGGGATTTTTTTTAATTTTTTTTTATCTTGACTATATATTGATTTTCCTTTTAAAAATCTGCCCAGCTACAGTTGAATATTAGCTTGTACTGTAGCAGTGGTTCTCAAGTCGTGGTTTGGGGACGTTCAGGGAGACCCGGAAGGATCCAGCAGGGTTCTTCGGCTTAATTCACCAGTCAGAGGATGAAGGATCTGAGGTCTCACTCTGTGCACTGTTAGTGACCACAGACTGTGGGCAGAGGTGGAAAGTAACTAAGTACATTTACTCAAGTGCTGTATACAGTTTTGAGGTAATTGTAGTTTACTTGAGTATTTCCATTTTATGCTACTTTGTACTTATACTCCACTACATTTTAGAGGGAAATATTGTACTTTTTACTCCATTACATTTATTTCACAGCTATAGTTACTAGTTACTTTTCAGATTAATATTTTATATTTAAAACCTTTGATCATCTTTATAAAATCACTATAAAATAGCATTGTTATAGATTAGACTACCCAAAAGTATAGATAAATTGTTAAGATTAGCTTCACGTTGACAACTTTAAAATGCTGCTTACATGTACATGTATGTCAATAAATCAGTATTAATATTCCAATAATTTATGAAAAATATAACTCTCTAAATGGGGACAGTTTGCATAATGAGTACGTAAGTAAGAGTAAGATTTTGAATGCAGGACTTTTACTTGTAATGGAGTATCTTTACATTGTTGTATTGCTACTTTTACTGAAGTAAAAGATCTCAGTACTTCTTCCACCATTGACTGTGGGCAGATAGCCAGCAAACACACTGATGTTAATGTGAACATGCTAACGCTAGCTGCTACTAGCTACGTTAGCTAGTGCGCTAATCAGATGTGTTAACAACAAGACAGTGATGGTTAGCTGACCAGATGCTATGGTTAGCTAGCTAACAAGCTGACATTATCTAAACACTAAATCAATCAGATGGATCAGTGATGAAATGATCAGTTCAGTCAGAAACAGACAGACATTAACCGTCTGTTCAATTCTGTTGAGACGACAGAAACACAGTCAGCTGTTCACAGAGCTGAGGACCTCCAAGATGGCCGCCAGAGGGGGGAGTGGAGGGGGGATTAGTGTGTTAACATCTGGCTTTGCAGTGAGATAATTTGACTATAACCTGAAGTAAGTAAAAGTTCTTGTCAAGTGTGTCGTGTTTTGCAGTGCAGAGCGGACTGACAGTGACCTCTGACCTCTGACCTCCTTCCTGTCAGTTGCCTGCAGTGTTAGTGATGTAGGAACTGAAGCTTGACTACAATCTGAAGTATGTGAAACGACTCAAATATTTTCTGTATCATATTTACTGGCTCATCAGGTTCTTCTGCATTGATATGAAGAAAGCAGGAGCTGAGCAGGAGAAGAAGAAAGGAGGGAAGGAGGGAAGGGAGGAGGGAAGGAGGGAGGAAGAGAGGGAGGGAAGGGAGGAGGGAGAGAGAGAGGGAGGGAAGGAGGGAAGGGAGGAGGGAGGGAGGGAAGGGAGGAATGAATGACTTGTGGGAGAAAGGGAGGTGAAAAGAGAAAAGGAGTGGTATTGATAACGTAATGAGACACCTCAGGGCTTCCTGTTCACTTTTGACCCCTGGTTTCCTGTCACACACACACACACTCACACACACTCTCACACACACACACACACACACACACACACACTCACACTCACTCTCACTCACTAACCCACAGACCACAGCCCCTCGCTCCCAGCTGTGTGTGAGTGCAGCTGATCAGACACGCTGCTAACTCATGACTGCCATCTCTCTCTCTCTCACACACACACACACACACTCACACTCACACTCACACACACACACACACACACACACACACACACACACACACCTATAGCACAGACAGAAGTATCACTGGATATTTTAATCTTAAAAGCTGAAATGAAACTCCAGCTTTTCTTTCTGTTCCTCAGTGAGTCTCTGTCAGATCTGTGGAATGAAAACCAGTCAAACTGGTTCATAGAATTCAAAGTATGTTGTCTTATCGCTCTGTAATCCTAAATATGTAGTGTACACTCACTGGAACACTCAATGTCTAAACTAAATGTGTAGTCTAAATTAAATGTGTAGTCTAAACTAAATGTGTAGTCTAAATTAAATGTGTAGTCTAAATTAAATCTGTAGTCTAAACTAAATGTGTAGTCTAAATTAAATCTGTTGTCTAAACTAAATCTAGTCTAAACTAAATGTGTAGTCTAAATTAAATCTGTAGTCTAAACTAAATCTGTAGTCTAAACTAAATCTGTAGTCTAAACTCTCTGGAACACTAAATCTGTAGTCTAAACTAAATCTGTAGTCTAAACTAAATCTGTAGTCTAACCTAAATCTGTAGTCTAACCTAAATCTGTAGTCTAAACTAAATGTGTAGTCTAAATTAAATCTGTAGTCTAAATTAAATCTGTAGTCTAAACTCTCTGGAACACTAAATCTGTAGTCTAAACTAAATGTGTAGTCTAAACTAAATGTGTAGTCTAAATTAAATCTGTAGTCTAAACTCTCTGGAACACTAAATCTGTAGTCTAAACTAAATGTGTAGTCTAAACTAAATGTGTAGTCTAAATTAAATCTGTAGTCTAAACTCTCTGGAACACTAAATCTGTAGTCTAAACTAAATCTGTAGTCTAAACACTCTGGAACACTAAATCTGTAGTCTAAACTGAATCTGTAGTCTAAACTAAATCTGTAGTCTAAATTAAATCTGTAGTCTAAACTATATCTGTAGTCTAAACTAAATCTGTAGTCTACACACTCTGGAACTCTAAATCTGTAGTCTAAACTGAATCTGTAGTCTAAACTAAATGTGTAGTCTAAACTCACTGGAACACTGGATCTGTAGTCTAAACTGAATCTGTAGTCTAAACTAAATCTGTAGTCTAAACTCACTGGAACACTGAATCTGTAGTCTAAACTAAATGTGTAGTCTAAACTGAATCTGTAGTCTAAACTAAATGTGTAGTCTAAACTGAATCTGTAGTCTAAACTAAATCTGTAGTCTAAACTAAATGTGTAGTCTAAACTGAATCTGTAGTCTAAACTAAATGTGTAGTCTAAACTAAATCTGTAGTCTAAACTAAATTAACGAACTAAACGAACTCTCTAAACTCGAAACAGCTTCAAATAAACTTGACTTGAAATGTAAAGTTGCACTTAGTTTAACAAAGCGTTAGCTGTGAAGGAGGAGCAGGGTTTTATGTTTGGAAAAGAAATCACAGCTGGCAGCCATGTTGCTCCTCTGGCTCTGAGCTGTGAGGCTGGAGGTGAAGCAGAGTGGATCATCACATCTACAGCTGAAACCATTCATCCATTAATCCATTAGTTGTCAACTATTAAATTAAGCACCAACTATTTTGATAATCGATTAATCGGTTTGAGTAATTTAATAGAAAAATAAGTCCAAATTCTCTGATTCCAGCTTCTTAAATGTGAATATTTTCCGGTTTCTTTCCTCCTCTATGACAGTAAACTGAATATCTTTGGGTTGTGGACACTTGTTAGCATTCAGGCTTTCAATGGAAACATGAATTAGACAGGATCCAGCTGAAATGGCAGGTTGTCATGGAAACCAGTCTGCTGAAGCTGCTGTGTCAGCGTAAAGTCTGTCTGAGGAAGCAGGAGCAGGAGAAACTCAACTACAACTTCCTGAATACAAACTGGAAGATTACCCATCAGGCTTTGTGCTCATGCGCTCATGTTGGGGGGAGAGAGAGAGAGAGAGAGGGAGAGAGAGAGAGAGGGAGAGGGAGAGAGAGAGAGAGAGAGAGAGAGCAGACTGGTGTCCAGTGTTCTTGTTATCAAAGAGCTGATTCATCTCTCCGCTCCATATGGAGAACACATTCTCTCTCTCTCTCTCTCTCTCTCTCTCTCTCTCTCTGTCTCTTATCTTATTCTTTTTTCTCTGCTCTGTTGGATTGTTCTTTTTCTTTTTTCTGTCTTTCTGTCTCTCTCTCTTCTGTCTGTTCTTTTTCCCCTCTGTCTCTATATATCTTTATTTGATCTTTCTCTGTTTTTTTGTCTCTATCTCTGTTTCTGCAACATATTTATTTTCTCTCCTTTTCCTGTTCCTCATTCCTTTTTCTATTTTATCTCTTTCTCTTTTCTCACTATCTTTGTGTATCTTTTTGCTTTCCTCTCTGTTCCTGTCTATCTCTGACGAACAGTAAAAAGTGTGTGTGTGTGTGTGTGTGTGTGTGTGTACAGAGTCTGAAAGCTGAAGGACTTGACTGAACATTCCTGTTTGGTTTCAGCAGGTTGTAACTAGATAAAAGAGTTTAGCTGAGTTTACAGACCGACACACAAAGCAGAAAGGTCAAAGGTCAACTGCTATAGAATTCACCTTTCCCTCTGTTTATACACACATAGGATCAAAGATGTTTAATGGAGACATTGCTAAGATCTTGAGATTTTGTTTGACTTGGCTTTTCTCCGCTCAGTTTCAGTCTAACGCCAGGAAACGCATCACAGCTGCAGCTCGCTCCTGATTGGCTCCCTCACTTACAGAATGACTTGAAATCCGTCCAATCAGGGTCCGGTTTGCAGCATTTGAACTGGGAAAGCCTCCACTGAGCAGGTTTAGGTTGACAGCTGATGGACCTATGTAGGAATAATTGCACTAAAAACTTCAGTTAACTTCCTTAAATCACCAGAAAAGTAATTACAGTGATATGAATCTCCTCCTGATCTTAATTTGATGCAGGAAACTAATCGATGAAACAGTCTGGGGGCAAAAAAAGAATAACTTTAGCAAAGAGTTTAGCGGGGAGAGGGCCGAGGGGATGAAGGAGAGTTTGTGTCTGTTGAGTTTTAGCTGGAGGTCTGAGGAGGAACCAGACCACAGAAACTGAACCTGTTGATGTAAAGGAACAAGCAGACCGGATGGATTCTGCTTTCTTATGTAACAGTTTGTTGTAAAGATCCTTCAGAGTGTTTATTAACCACCTTATTGATTACATTTTTGTGTCTTACCTTGAGAGATCGATACCAGCAGATAAAGGAGAAAGTGAGCACAGACTCAACCTGGAGCTTAGACACTGTTGGCTTTACTTGTGCACCATGTCAGTGTTACTCTCAAATGTCAGTTTATTATCTGGTATATTCCCCAAATACTTGTAGGACTCCACTATTTCTATATGTGTGCGTATGTCTGCTTTATATTAGGGCTGGGCGATATGGACCAAAAATCATATCTCGGTATTTTTAGGCTGAATACACGATATATATCTCGGTATTTTCTACGAAGTGGGCTAAATGTTCAGTTGTAAGTAGGGCTGGGCGATATGGACAAAATCAAATATCACAATATTTTTGACCAAATACCTCGATATCGATATTGTGACAACATTGTAGGGATGACTATCGGTGCTTTCACAAAATATTTACACAATGAGATTTTTGATACATAATCATCAGTAATGTGGATATAATGACTAAGTGGGTAAAGGCAAATAACAGAACAGCTAGAACAGTCTGGTAAGTTCAGAAAATGACATCACTTTACTGTAATGCAGCCTTTAAAACCAGGAAAAGACACTTATGCCATATCACAATATTACGATATCCAAAATCTAAGACGATATCTAGTCTCATATCACGATATCGATATAATATTGATATATTGCCCAGCCCTACTTTATATATATACTGTATCTAACTTTAGGACTGTGACCAGCCGCAGCCTCTCCTCCTTTTGAGTCTCAGCGAATCTCTAAAAAAAAGATCCACATGAACCTGAACCACCTCCTCCTCTTCCTCCTCCCTCCTCCTCCCTCCTCCCTCCTCCTCCTCCTCCCTTCTTATGTGTTTCAGAGAACTATGCGGTGAGCGGCTCGGAGGGGAAGACGGACTCGGTGGCGAACCTGCAGCCCCAGGCCTCGCTGGGCTCGCTGCAGTCCAGCTCCCCGGGGCCCAAGCGCTCGGGCAACACGCTGAGGAAGTGGCTGACCAGCCCCGTGCGCCGCCTCAGCCACGGCAGCTCCGTGAAGAAGCTGCCAAACAGCAAGCAGAAGAAGAGCGGTGAGGGGAGGGGAGGGGTGGGGACTGAAAAAAAAAAAAAAAAAAAAAAAAAAAATTCAAATTTTAACGCCAATAATTCGATATTTTTCACGTTCTTCCTGATTGTTTCGTTCACTTGATTGACTGATGGACGTGATTGACAGGTCCGGGGACGGGAAGAGAGGAGAGCAGGAAGAGCATCGAGCTGGGACCGCCTGACCTGCAGGATGACGTCATCGAACAGGTAACCAATCGGCTTCGAGAATAAGATGCCCGCGTCGTCGGGAGTTTTTGTTGCTGTTGTTTTTAGAGCTGCAACGATGAATCGATTAATCCATTAGTTGTCAACTATTAAATGAATCGCCAACTATTTTGATAATCGATTAATCGGTTTGAGTCAATTTTTTAAGAAAAAGAAGTCAAAATTGTCTGATTCCAGCTTCTTAAATGTGAA
>NW_027282706.1:0-2500 GCF_046629955.1 Centroberyx affinis
CACACACACTTCTTCCTCAGCAGCCCTTCCCCCCCAATCTGCCTGGCCAACAGAGAGAAAGAGAAGAGGAGAAGGAGAAGAGTAAAGGAGAGAAAAGAGAAGGAGAAGAGAAAATAACAGAAAAGAGGAAACGAGGGCAGAGGAGAAAGAGAGAGATCAGGTGAGAGGAGAGAAGGAAAAAGAAAGGTGAGAAGAGGAGAGAGGGGTTGAGATGAGAAAAAAGAGAAGGGAAAAGAAAAGAGAAAATGAGGGGAGAAGAAAAAAAGAGAGGAGGTGAGGAGGGAAGAGAGGAAATATGGGAAGAAAAGGAGAAAAGAGGAAAGAGGAGAGCAGAGAGAAGAAGAAACAAGGGGATAGAAGAGGAGAGGAAAGGAGACAAGGGGAGAGATGGAGAGGAGATGAGAGGAGATGAGGAAAAGGAGATGTGAGGGGAGGGAAAGATGAGGAGTTAAAGAAAAGGAGACACGAGGAGGAGAGGAGCGGGAAGGAGAAAACAGAGAGAAACGAGGAGAACGAAAGGAAATGAGAGGAGGTGAAGAAAAAATGTGAGGAGGAGAAAAAAGGGAGAGAAACGAGAGGAGAGCGAAAGGAAATGATGAGATTGGGGAAAGACGATAGGAGAGGAGGTGAAGAAAGGAAAGAGGAGGAAGAGGAGGAGAAGGTAGAGGAGGAGGAAGAAGTGAAGGAATAGAGGAGGAGGAGGAGGAGGAGAGCAGGCTCTGCCCCTCGGGGGTTATCGGGTCGTGGACAGCCAATCTCTCTCAGCTTAATCAACAGCAGCAGAGGTGATTGCAACACCGCAGGGGACGGAGGGGAAGATGGGGGGGGGGGGGGGGTGTAGGAATGAGTGGGGGGGGGGGGGGATGAGGAGAAGATTGGAAAAGAGGAGGAGAGAGGGAGGAGGAGGAGGCGGCGGTGGGAAATGGGCGGGGGGGGAAGGGAGAGGACAGAAGATTGAAAAAGATGGGGGGAGGAGGAGGAAGAGGAGGAGAGGAGGAGGGGGAGAGAGAGATAGAGGGAGAGAGGGAGGAGACGGGAAAATTGCGGAGCGATGGGAGGGAGGAGAATGAGGAAGGTTGAGGAAAAGGAGGCTGGAAGAGAGGGATGGAGATAGAGAGGGGGGGACAGATGGAGAGGGCAAGGGAGGGAAAGAGAGACGGAGGGAGAGAATGAGAGGAAAAAGAGGAAGTGAGGGAGAGGGAAAGAGAGAGGGAGGGAAATATAGAGAGGGTGATGGGGGAAAGAGAGAAAGAGAGATGAAGGGAGGGATAAAAGAAAGAGAGAAAAGGAAATGGAGAGAGGTGAGAGGCAGAGAAAAAGGGAGAGAAATAGAAGAAGTGAGGAAAATATGGAGAGAGAGGGAGAGAAAGAGAGAGAGAAGAAAATGGACAGAAAGCAGGAAAGAGAAGAGAGGGAAAAATGGAGAAAAAAGAAAGGGAGAGAAAGAGACAATTTGGGGAAACGGAGGGAAAGTGAGAGAGATGAAATGAAAGGTGTGGGAGAAAAATAGAGGGAAAGAGAGAAAGGGGAAAATGAGAGGGACAGAAAGAGAAAGAGATGGAGAGAAAAAGAGATAAAATGAGAGGAAAGAGAGAAAAGAAAGACAGGAAAGGATAGAAATGGAGGAAATGACAGGAAAGGGAAAATGAGGGTGGCAAAGAGAGAAAATGAGAAAGAAAGAAAATGAGAGAGAAAGAAAGAAAGAGAAATGAGAGAGGGAGGAAAGAAATAAATAGGAAGAGATAGAGATAGAGAGTTTTAATTATTCTGGAGGAAGACACCCCAGGGAAAGAAAGAGCATATGGGAAAGAGTGAAAGAGAGAAAGAGAGGAGGAAAGAGATGGGAAGAAAATTAGAGAGAAAGTTGGAGAGAGGGAAAGAGACAAAGAGAGGAAAGAGAGAAAGAGACAGGAAAAGATGGAAAGAGAGGGAAAGGGAAAATGAGAGGGAGGTAAAGAGAAACGAGAAAGAAAAAGAAGAAATAAAGAAATGAGAGAGGGGAAGGAAAGAAAGAGATAGAGAGGGAAAGAGAGAAAGAGAGAGGGATGGAAAGAGATGGAATGAGAGGAAGACAGAGAAAAGAAAGACAGGAAAAGATAGAAAGGGAGGAAAAGTCACAGGAAAGGGAAAATGAGGGTGGCAAAGAGAGAAAATGAGAAAGAAAGAAAGAAAGAAAAAAGAAAGAAAGAGAAATGAGAGAGGGAGGTAAAGAAAGAAATAGGAAGAGATACAGGGAAAGAGAGAGAGAGAGAAGAAAATGGACAGAAAGCAGAGAGAAAGACAGACGAACAGGTCAGTGTTTTATTATTCTGGAGGAAGACTCGTCAGGCGTCCCAGGGAAAGAAAAGAGAGAGCACATGAGAAAGAGTGAAAGAGAGAAAGAGAGAAAGAGAGGAGGGAGGAAAGAGATGGGAAGAAAATTAGAGGAGAGAGAGAAAGAAAGAAGAGAGAAGGAAAGAGACAAAAAGAGAGGAAAGATAGACAGGAAAAGATGGAAAGA
>NW_027282706.1:5000-10000 GCF_046629955.1 Centroberyx affinis
GCTCCATGTTATTCTGCTGTCAGGAACATGAATGGTGATATCAGCTCCATGTTATTCTGCTGTAGTAATCACTAATGAGACTCTTGACCATCACAGTTTCACAAGCTCTCCATCCAAATTATATTATTGTCACTTTGTAACGACATTTTTAAATTGTTTACATTCCAGCAGCCAATGGCATCGCTGGAAAGATCTGAGTCTCAGAAATAAACAGAATTCTGCACAGTCAGACTTTGTCGTCACTGAACTTTTATTGATCACATCGTATCCTGGCTGTATTGAATCCTGAACTCAGATCACGTATCGAATCGTATCAGGAGAGAAGCAGATCGTCCATCACTAGTAAGCAGTATTAATAGCAGTATTCCATAAGTTCTCACAGTCAGTTTCCCATTCAGTGTCAATGGAGCGACTCGTGACGGCGTCTCAAACCCTCAGAAAGTTCCTTTCCAAAATGCTAAAAATGGTGACAGAATGACAGCATGCAACTAAAACTCCCAACTGAATCTCATTAGCAATACAAGCTACCTGCTACTTACAAAATACCAACATTTCACAGGATTAAATTTTTTTTTTTTTTTTTTTATATTGATCAGTGAACATAAGGTAGTTTAACTGGTAACACTTTACAATAAGGGTCACTAAGTTAAGGGTAAGTTAATGCTTAATAAGCATTAACTAACCCTTAATTAACAGTTAACTAATGTGTTCATTATTTAATAGTTTATAAAGATGACTATTAAATAATGTATAAATGAATACCTTAGTTAACATGAACACCATTAGTAAATGATTACCAGACACATTAGTTAACTGTTAATTAAGGGTTAGTTAATGCTTAATAAGCATTAACTAACCCTTAACTTAGTGACCCTTATTGTAAAGTGTTACTGTTTAATTTTGGGCATTTTGGAACAAGACACTTCAGTCGGGGTTTAGTTTGCTTTAGTTTCTCTGAGTTGTGGCTTTGGGAGGAGATCTGTCTCTGCGTACAAACAGTCCAAGATCACAGACGCTAATTCAGTGTTCAGGTGGATTTTCCCCTTTGACATTTTGGTTAAGTACATGTAAATATGTAAAGCACAAATCCAGTCTTTCTAGTTAGCCAGTGTAAAAGGCACGTTATCATGGCAGAGCAGAAAGAGAGACGAGGGGCAGAGGGGGCGGAGCTAGCGTGAGCAGGGTCAAAGGTCAAACTCCTGCCGATTCAGGAATTTATACTAGTTTGATATTTGGAGGTAGGGGCGTCTCGTGTTCGACGGGATCGAACCTGTGACCTTCTGGTTACAGGACGTTCTCTCTAACCTCTACACCGCCCTGCTGCCCCGACATTAAAAAAAAAAAAAAAAAAATAGAGCATGTGACATGAATTCCACCTTAAATTCTACCAAGTGATTAATGAAATAAGCTTTTTCGCATTTTAATCAATTTAATGAATTACATTTTAAGTGTTAAGTAGAGAAAAACAGTGAGTCGACCCCCAAAACTAGACTCTAGACTCTAGTTCTACACTCTTTACATGCGTGTGATTTTCAACACACCTGTGCTACTTGTCAACACAACGTTCATTAAGAACACATACTGCACCAACATGTTGTGTTGATATGAAACACAAATGTGCGACTGCCCCAAACTAGACACGTGTGTTGTTGTTGTTGTTGTTGTTATTACATGGCCGATGGCATGTAATTCAGTTTTGAATATTTTGTGGGGAAAAAAGGTAAACAAAAATCTTCATTTAGTCGCGCTGACTCTTTGCTTTTATGTAATTTTTAATGTGATACTTGTGATTTGAAAAATGTTGTCCCTTGGTAAAATTCAAATTCTTAGTCAGATGGAAAGTCACAATGAAACGGCACAGAGTGACGTGTTTCTGTAATTTGACGTATTTCCTGTAGAAATGGTTCCATGAGGTAGCCGCTGAAAATACGCAGTTTTCCAGGAAGAAAAAGTGATGGGATTTTTATATAAAAATGCCAGAATTTTCCTTTTTTTTTTTTTTTTTTTTTTTTTTTTTTACATTTTTTGCCAGTAAATACGTGTATATTACAACATGGAAGATTAGCTAACAAGGTGAAAATGAGGTTTTGCATTTCATTGTGACTTTAAACCTTGGCGGGGCCACATGGCAGCGAGAGGCAACGGTTTGAAATTTAAGAACTTCAACACCCAGAAATCCTGCAGTGTGAGGTCAGTGAACGTCTCACAGCAGCTCCTGTTCACCAAGCGGCCGGTCTGTGATGCTTTATATACCAAAGAAACCAAAGAGACGAGAGAGGAGAAGATCTAACTGGTGAGTCCAGCTTTCTCTGCTGCTGACAGTTTGGATTTCACTCTCCAGTCTGGATTTCACTCTCCAGTCTGGATTTCACTCTCCAGTCTGGATTTCACTCTCCAGTCTGGATTCATCTCTTCCTGAGGAGAAGAGACCGAACCTGACCGCAGAGCTTCATCTGGACTAACAGGGAGAATCTACAGGAGATGGGACTCTCTTCTCTGCTGCAGCCACATTTTGTGATTTAGGCTGATAAGACGGTTGGTTTGTTACCAGGTGCGGCTTTAAACTCACTTTGTGTGTGAAGCACTACCAGCCGCCACAGCGCTACGTCAACAAATGAACCTCAGTGAAAGCAAGCAGCAGCAGTGTTGTGGTGGAGAAAGGCGAGGCGAGGCACTGGCTTCTCCTTCCCACTCAGCCTTTATGGAGCTCCGCACCTCCAACAGGTTTTGAATAGCAGCCGTTCACCCGGAGCGTCTGTCACCGCCGGCTACACAGGAAGTACCTGGGCTGGACGTTGTGGCCAACTTTGTGTTCTGGTGACCCACATCGCTGACGGCCAATGAGCTCGCTAACCGCAGACTGCAGCGCCAACGGTGTGCAGCACCAGGCGGAAGATACACCAACACCGACACGTGTTTGAATTCTGCATAATGTCGTCCAAACGTCTACAGCTACAGCTACAGCCAACTGTTCCGACATCAGCAAATGTTTCTCTAGTCGTAGAAAAGGAAAGGACTTCCAGAGACTGGATCACACACTGGACACTGAAGGAATGGGTTCCCTTTAACTCCATAGACAAAGATATTAGCTGTTTTTGTTTTTTTTGTTGTTTTCTATAGAATCGTAATGCATTCACTTGAGAAAAAAAAAAATTTGCCCTGTTTTTCTGAATTAACGAGATAATTATCTCAGAATTCTAAGAAAAGTTTTCATGGAAAAAAAATAATTCTGCTCTGTTTTTCTGAATTAACGAGCTATCTCAAAATCCCAATGTTTCAAACCGAAAGCAAAATAAAACTGGATTACAGGTGGGACATGTTTGCTTCCATGAAATCGAGCTCTCAAGTAGGAATGAGAGCTTCTCTTGGGATTTTGAGATATCTCATTAACTCAGAAAAACAGAGCAGAATTATTTTTTTCCCATGAAAACTTCTCTCAGAATTCTCATTAATTCAGAAAAACAGGGACATTTTTTTTCTCAAGTGAATGCATTACGCTTCCGTAGTTTTCTTCCCTCTTCTTCTGACAAGTCCCTCTTTAACACTCCAGGGTTTAATGGTCCGTCCATTTCACATGACGCCTCAACACTAACATGCAGGATGCCAAGAGCCTTGTAGAACATGCCAGAACTCAAAGCAAAGTGAATATTCTGCCTTTTCACACGCACAGGGACATTACCAACCCCAGACCCGGGGAGACCCGCTGTGGGACTGGATCCACTCAGTAGGGCTGGGCGATAATTCAATATTATCGTTTATCGTCTTTCAGTGGAATCATATCGTGATATGAAGATATTTTAATATTGTGACACACATTTCTGCTGTCTGAATTGAAGATGACAAGCAAATTTTACTCAAAAACTCTGATAAAATGAGGTATGGTAGGAAAATTATTTGAATATTTCTGTTTTGTTTGACATCACACCTAACATTACCATTCGGTTCAATGAGATCAACATTAATTTGATTATTTAACGTGATTTTGCATACATTAACCATATTGTGATATATATTGATATGGAGAAAAATCGTTTATTATCGTGATATTGATTTCAACCATATCGCCCAGCCCTGCCACTCAGCACTGTGACAGGTACAGCCTCCACCAAGCAGCAGATATGTTACGAATCCAAAGGTCTGTTTCTATATCGATCAGTTGAAGTAATGGATCAGTATTGGTAGTGAAAAGTAATATCGGCACATCGCGGCCCGTCTCACAGGCTCAGTCCCACCTTCAGCGAGTCCGCCGGGAAATCCGCTCCGTTAGCGAGAGGATTTCCCAGAATTCATAGAGGGAGCTGACGTGCCGAACGGAGAATGTTTTTTTTTTTTTTTTTTTAGAAATTACACAACTGACAAAACCCTTTCCTCTTCCTTATGAAGCTGTGACACAGCGGCACGTATCTATCTGCGTTTTATTTTATTGTTCACCCGCACTTGAAGGAGCAAAAAAAAAAATAGAAATGTGGGAGTCAGCTGTTTTTACCGCGCTGCTAATTCACCTAGCTTTACTTTCTAATCAGTCTGGTTTAGATCGATCGATCAATTTATTGAGCGGGTCTTAATGGTTGATTTTTGTGTGTTTTCTCGATCTATTTAGCTCGCGACCCCTTCAAACAAATGAAACGCCCCCCTCTGTCACAGGCTGCACATGCAGAGTGGTGAGTTGAGTGAGCAGTTTAACCAAAAAAAAATATTTTCCCTTTTTCAGGTTGCTTCGTTTGATTATCAGAGGAGGCCAGGAGGCTGAAAACCATTTAGTATTTCACAGGAGAAAAAGCAGAAATTTGAGAAATATCAGAAATAATAGACATGATAGTGAATCTGAATAGTAGAAATATGTTTTCAAACCATCTCCTGACCCCCGGGTTAGAAACCACTGGTTTATACAGATGTGTCCCAGTTCTTTACTGCATGTTATCTGAACTTCTGCTGCATTCTGTTAAGTGGAAACATCAGGTGAAGCTTCCTCTGTGCAGCGCTAACACAGGATCCATCTA
>NW_027282706.1:20000-44068 GCF_046629955.1 Centroberyx affinis
GTGTGTGTGTCTCAGTGTTTATCAGAGGCTAACAGAGGGGACGGCTGGGTGTGGCGATGCTAACGGCTCATACTGCTGCCACACAAACCTCTTTCCTTTTATCTTCGATTAAATTCCTCTCTTTTCATCTTCAATTTTTCAATTTAGAAGAACTTTGATCTGATCCATTTACCTGCTGATAAACAGCTTCACTGAGGGAACTGAGTCTTTTATTATGAAAAACGTGAAAATATATGTTAAGGTGCAAAAATGCAATCCCGAGCCAAACAATAGTGATTAATAATCATAATCCCAATATTGTCAGTGTCCCCCTGACCTGTGGTGGAGCAGCTGTACTGAGGATACTGAGTGAAGGCCACAGCTCGCTCTACTCCGTCCTTCTCCATCTCCTCGATGGCTTCCTCCGTCAGCGGATGGACGTAACGGAAACCGATGTAGAACTTGTGAGGAGCTGATGACAGAGAAACAACATTCATCAGCACGCATTTGCTTTGGCAATATTGTTACAACAACTGTCATGCCAATAAAGCTTATTGAATTGAATTGAATTGAATTGAGAGAGAGAGAGAGAGAGAGAGAGAGAGAGAGAGAGAGAGAGAGAGAAAGACAGAGAGAGAGAGAGGGAGGGAGACAGAGAGAAAGACAGAGAGAGAGAGAGGGAGAGAGAGAGAGAGAGGGAGAGACAGAGAGAAAGACAGAGAGAGAGAGAGAGACAGAGAGAGAGAGTGTGAGAAAGAGATACAGAGGGGGGGAGAGAGACAGAGTGAAAGAGAGAGAGTGTGAGAGAGAGAGGGGGGGGGAGAGAGAGAGGGGGAGACAAAGAGAAAGACAGAGAGAGAGAGAGACAGAGAGAGAGTGTGAGAAAGAGAGAGATACAGAGGGGGGGAGAGAGACAGAGTGAAAGAGAGAGAGTGTGAGAGAGAGAGAGAGAGAGGGGAGAGAGAGAGAGGGGGAGACAGAGAGAAAGACAGAGAGAGAGAGAGAGGGAGAGGGAGAGAGAGATGGGGGACAGAGAGAGAGAGAGAGAGAGACAGAGAGAGAGAGTGAGAGAGAGAGAGAGATACAGAGGGGGGAGAGAGAGAGTGAAAGAGAGAGAGTGTGAGAAAGAGAGGGAGAGGGGGGGAGACAGAGAGAAAGAGAGAGACAGACAGAGAGAGAAAGAGAGAGAGAGTGAGAGAGAGGGGGGAAGAGAGACAGAGAGAAAGAGAGAGAGAGTGTGTGAGAGAGAGGGGGGGAGAGAGACAGAGAGAAAGAGAGTGTGAGAGAGAGAGAGGGGGGGCGACAGAGAGACATACAGAGAGAGAGAGAGAGAGAGTCAGTATATCAATTATATGAGTGTATGAAACACTCATTATAAAAACATCAACATAGACCTAATTAGGGACATCTCTCTAGTAGCGGCTGGTCATCTGTTGCTATAGCAACATTTATCATAAGGAACAACAACCTGTGTGTTCAGATGCTGCTGCCCTCCACTGCTGCTGTACAGACTGTTACTGGAGCGTCTGTCTTTCTGTTAGCTTGAACCAGTCTGTCCGTTCTGCTCTGACCTCTGACCTCTGACCTCTGACCTCTCTCATTAACAAGCTGTTTTCTCTGTCAGCTCTACAGACTGCAGAGTGAACATGTTTGTGATGCTGCTGAACCAACAGTCAGACGCTCACAGTCTCTTAGATCACACATCTCACCCGTTCTTGCAAAAAAAGATAAACCACTTCACCGTCTCTGTGATGAACACCTTGGGAAAAAAACATACTGTCCTTTAGCTTTATGGTCACTTTATTAGGTACACCTGCTCCTCCAAACAGCCAATCACGTGGCAGCAACTCAGTATTTAAAGCATGCAGATGTCGATTAAATCACTCAAAATCGTTTTAGGAGTTCACTGGAGTGTAGAGCTGCAACGATTAATCGTTTAGTTGTCAACTATTAAATTAATCGCCAACTATTTTGATAATCGATTAATCGGTTTGAGTAATTTTTTAAGAAAAAGAAGTCAAAATTCTCTGATTCCAGCTTCTTAAATGTGAATATTTTCTGGTTTCTTTACTCCTCTATGACAGTAAACTGAATATCTTTGGGTTGTGGACAAAACAAGACATTTGAGGACGTCATCTTGGGCTTTGGGAAACACTGATCCACATTTTTCACCATTTACTGACATTTTATAGACCAAACAACTAATCGATGAATCGAGAAAATAATCGGCAGATTAATCTGCAATGAAAATAATCGTTAGTTGCAGCCCTACTGCAGTGGAGTGTCTATTAGTATGCTAGTGTACAGTCAGTGAGTGAATATGCAAATATTGTATGTAGCAATGAGAAATACATATGAAGAGAGCAGACATGTCATTTTGAGTGAATTTACAGTACAGAAAATGTGGGGATGTTACTTTTGATGTGAGCAAATGTGCTGAGGAAGCCATGAATAAACCTCTAACCCTGCACTGCATACTGTTTTTGTTTTTCCTCATGTCTTCTCTTTCTTGTTTTTAAACTGTGCAAAATAAATAAAAGAAAGAAAATGAAGCCGACAACGGACCAAGAATCGCTGATAAATGAATGACAGCCAAATATATTAAGGGGGAAACTGGTTATGAAAGCACTAATCTTGCATTTCCATATTCATTTAAGAGGAAAATCACTTCTTTACATATTCTCCTGGGAAACAACCTGCTAAATAACCAAATTACCGCTGGCAGTTTGGTGTAATGTGGGGTTTCCTTTAAGAGTAAAACAGCTCGGTTTACTGTGTGTTAGGGACGGGACGATGTGTTGAAATTCAATATATCGCGATATAAAAATATGACAATCCGTCTGTTGTGTCAGGAACATGAATGGTGATATCAGCTCCATGTTATTCTGCTGTCAGGAACATGAATGGTGATATCAGCTCCATGTTATTCTGCTGTAGTAATCACTAATGAGACTCTTGACCATCACAGTTTCACAAGCTCTCCATCCAAATTATATTATTGTCACTTTGTAATGACATTTTTAAATTGTTGTTTACATTCTAGCAGCCAATGGCATCGCTGGAAAGATTTGAGTCTCAGAAATAAACAGAATTTCAGACTTTGTTGTCACTGAACTTTTATTGATCACATCGTATCCTGGCTGTATTGAATCCTGAACCTCAGATCGCATATCGAATCGTATCAGGAGATAATCACATAGTCACATCACTACTGTGAGTCTCAAATGGACCCACAGTTATGTGACTATGTGTCACACGCTTGGTGTGATGTGAGTCACTTCAGGAGAAAAGGTTTGACACAATGCAGGTCAGTCTAAGAGATAAGCCTGGTTCAATGTGGATTCTTTTAAAAGGAAAAAGGTTTTGTATAATGTGGGTTAAGAGAAAAACCTTTGGTGTAACACGGGTCGGTTTAAGAAAATAAAGATCGCCATAAGAAAATAAGATTATGATGTGCATTGTGTAATTAAAAAAAATGTTGGTTTGATGTGAGTCCAGTGAGCAAAGCGCTGGTCAGCATGTTGCTGCTGTTATCAGGAGAGGTTCAGGGTGTGAGGAGACACTCCTTGTTGTGTCTTTATCTCACACACACACACACACACACACACACACACACACACACACACACACACACACACACACACACACACACACACACACACACACACACACACACACACACACACACACACACACACACACACAGCTGCTGACACTGTGGCTATTTGACAGAATGTTGCAATTTCAACTGTGATTCATATCATCACAAGTTTTTCTTGTTTTTTGAGAACTTTAAAATAGTTTAAAGAAAAATTATTTTGTGAAAAAAAAATAGATGTGAGTGTTTAGGATTAACTGAGTTTGAGTCTGATGAAAGGTTTTGATTCCTGGACCACAGATTACCTGCAGCTGTAAAACTCCTGGTTCACAAATCCAGTTTGGACCAAACTCTCTCTGAAGAAATTAATTGCAGCCTCTACTATTTGGAAATTGCAGAAGTTCATATTGCGATTTCATCGATCGATTGCGATTTTTTTTCTATTAATTGTTCGACTCTTCTAACAAACCGAGTTCCTCAGCAGGAACACCATATGAGCTCCTTTTGTATTTTGTGCACTGCAAAAAATCTCCATCTTAACAAGCCATTTAGTGTGTTATTGAGTCCTAAAACTAATTTTCCTTAAACATCTTCTCAACCTAAGGGTCGAGACCGCCCAGAGGGTCGCGAGAATAAATATATTATCATGTCTATTTTTTTGGATCTCAAATTTTAGCTTTTTTTTTTCTTGTGAAATACTGAACAGTTTGCAGCCTCTCTGAAACAGCATGAAAAGGGAAAATCTTTCTCTGGTTGAACTCTGAACTCGACATCGCTTCGTTTTAAGGGTCATGAGCCAAAAAGGTTGAGAGCCGCTGCTTTAAAAGACTTCTCTATAACTATCTAACTAACAAGACCATGGTGACATCAGTTGTTTTTTCTATTAATCGATTAATCGTTTAGCCCATAACGTGACAAATAAGCATCACAACTTCCCAGAGCCCAAAGCGATTTTTAAAATTGCTTATTTAGTCTGCAAATCTTGGCATTTGTGAAGCTGCAACCAGCGAATGTTTGATATTTTTACTGATAAATGACTAAAACTGACCAATGTGAAGCCAAAACTGAAACTATCTGGAACAGCAGTCAGGCCACAGGACACTAAAACTCTCCACTGAAACCACTGCTAATGAAATTCTCTGAAACAGCATTTAGGCCATGGGACACCAAAACTCTCTAGTGAAACCAACACCAATGAAATTCTTCAAAAAAAGCAATTTTAAGACCACTGGACACTGAAATTCCCAAGTGAACCTTATACTTATGAAATTGTCTGAAACAGCATTTAGACACTAAAACTCTCCATTGAATCCAATACTAATACAATTTTGTATAACCACATTTAGACACGGGACACCAAAAAACTCTATTGAAACACTGATGAAATCCTTCAAAATACAATCCACTTATAAAGACCATGGGACACTTAAACTCTCCACTGAAACCACTGCTAATGAAATTCTCTGAAATAGCATTGAGACCATGGGACACCAAAACTCCATTGAAACTAATACGGATTAAATTCTTCAAAACAACATTTTTTCACAGACCACGGGACACTAAAACCCCAACCCCCCCCTCACCTGTGTCGGGACACATGTCGTCCAGCAGCTTCACCATGCCCTCTCCCTGCATGGAGGTCCAGTGTTTGATGGGTGAGCCTCCTCCGATCTTGCTGTACTGCTCCTGGATCTTCGGTGTCCGCCGCTTGGCGATGAACGGACCGAGTTTACTGCAGAGGACACAGGGTCAGAGGACAGAGGGTCAGAGGGTCAGAGGGTCAGAGGACAGAGGGTCAGAGGGTCAGAGGACAGAGGGTCAGAGGGTCAGAGGACAGAGGGTCAGAGGACAGAGGGTCAGAGGACAGAGGACAGAGGGTCAGAGGACAGAGGGTCAGAGGACAGAGGGTCAGAGGGTCAGAGGACAGAGGGTCAGAGGACAGAGGGTCAGAGGACAGAGGGTCAGAGGACAGAGGACAGAGGGTCAGAGGACAGAGGACAGAGGGTCAGAGGACAGAGGGTCAGAGGACACAGGGTCAGAGGACACAGGGTCAGAGGACAGAGGGTCAGAGGACAGAGGGTCAGAGGACAGAGGGTCAGAGGACAGAGGACAGAGGACAGAGGGTCAGAGGACAGAGGGTCAGAGGTCAGAGGGTCAGAGGGTCAGAGGACACAGGGTCAGAGGGTCAGAGGGTCAGAGGGTCAGAGGACAGAGGGTCAGAGGGTCAGAGGACAGAGGGTCAGAGGACACAGGGTCAGAGGGTCAGAGGACACAGGGTCAGAGGGTCAGAGGGTCAGAGGGTCAGAGGACAGAGGGTCAGAGGTCAGAGGGTCAGAGGGTCAGAGGACACAGGGTCAGAGGGTCAGAGGGTCAGAGGACAGAGGGTCAGAGGGTCAGAGGACAGAGGGTCAGAGGGTCAGAGGGTCAGAGGACAGAGGGTCAGAGGGTCAGAGGGTCAGAGGACAGAGGGTCAGAGGGTCAGAGGACAGAGGGTCAGAGGGTCAGAGGACAGAGGGTCAGAGGGTCAGAGGGTCAGAGGACAGAGGGTCAGAGGGTCAGAGGACACAGGGTCAGAGGACAGAGGGTCAGAGGGTCAGAGGGTCAGAGGACAGAGGGTCAGAGGGTCAGAGGACAGAGGGTCAGACAGGTAGCACTCACACACTCTTACTCACTTATCAATACTAGAATTTATAACCTCCTCCTCTCCTCCTCCTCCTCTCCTTTCCTCTCCTCCTTTCCTCTCTCTTCTCCTCCTCTCTTCTCCTCTCTCCTCTTCTATCCCCTCTCCTCTCCTTGTCTCGTCTCGTCTCCCCTCCTCTCCTTGTCTACTCTCCTCTCCTCTCCTCTCTCCTCTCCTTGTCTCCTCTCCTCTCCTCCTCTTTGTGTCCTCTCCTCTCCTCTCCTTTCCTCTCCTCTCCTCTCTCCTCTCCTTGTCTACTCTCCTCTCCTCTCCTCTCTCCTCTCCTTGTCTCCTCTCCTCTCCTCCTCTCTTTGTGTCCTCTCCCCTCCTTGTCTCCTCTCCTCCTCTCCTTGTCTCCTCTCCCCTCTCCTCTCTCCTCTCCTATCCCCTCTCCTCTCCTCTCCTTGTCTCCTCTCCTCTCTTCTCCTCTCCTGTCCTTGTCTCCGCCTCTCCTCTCCTCTCCTCTCCTCTCCTCTCCTCTATATATCCCACCTATAGCAGTGGGATATAAACATATAAAACAAGGCAACAGTGAACATGTCGTCTCCCACAAATGATGAAGTCCCGGTCTGATCAGGACCAGATACTGTACTGTATGTCTCCTTGTTTCCAGCTGTACCTGCAGCTCCTCTCGGGTCGATCAGTGTTATTTTAAATGCCAGATGTGGCGGTGAGACGCTTCATTTCCCCAAGTTTTGTCAAAATGGATTTTGTGGCACATGGATAAACAAATAAATATTGTAGCGCCCCCCCCCATCAGATAAGAGGCAGGTGCAAAGTCAAAATTCACCATATCAGCATTCATGAAGCTTTTAGTCCACCAGCAGACAGCAGGATCTTGGTTAAACACAGCAGAGACAGCTTATCACCGAGTCTACCAGTTTAAATTCACCAAGAGAAACAAGCTCTTTCAGTTTTAAATCACATTAAATCACCTGCATTAATCAAGTCATTATTTTGGTTCTTTGGTGACGTCCTACAGAGGAGAGCTCGGACCAGAAAGTGTTACGGAGCAACATCCAGAAACCAAAATAGCCTCGTCCTTAATTCCAGTGCTTTGCTGGAATGAGTGTTATGTTTGAAATAAACGCAAAGCTGAAGATTAGTTTCAGACACAGAGGAGCACAGGTTCAGTCTTTCTCTCTGTAATGAGACCTGCAGTTCAGCTCAAAGGCCCGTTATTATGAAACACAAAGACTCAACAGCTTCCCCATTTCTTCTCTTCAGACAATGTGTGTGTGTGTGTGTGTGTGTGTGTGTGTGTGTGTGTGTGTGTGTGTGTTTCTGTGTCAGCAGGCATGTGTAGCTAACTGTGCTCACATTTGAGTGTGTGTTTCTGTGTGTGTATGGGTGTGTGCTAGGGTTGCAGCTAACGATTATTTTCATAATTAAATATTCTATTGAATACTGATTTGAATATTCAAATGATCTATTATAGAAAATAATCAGTGCAAAGAGGAAAGAGGCTCCATCTTGGGTCGATTTCTGGAACTATATTAAATTGACAAACTTATAATATGCCCTACGTACGGATTCCCTTCCTATTCATTTATTTACTTGTTTAGTTGCTTTCTATTGTTTTTTTGAGATGTATGCCATTTGGAGTTTTCATTTGTAATGTAAACCACAAGGAATGTATAACTGCACTGCCATGTAAAGTACAGGTTGAAACAATAACAATTTGAATTACAAAAAAAAAAAAGTCCAGTCTTTCAGTTCAAAATCTGCACTGCAGATACACAAAATCACAAGCATGTTGTCAGAAAATCAAACCCAGAAGAGAAACAAGAAGCAAACATAGACGTCGTAAAGGAGAGTGTGATTTTCTTGCATTAAAAAGGCTGCTGTTTGTCAGCTGACTCTGAAGTCCTGGATGTCGGAGCGCACCTGAACGCACCACCAAGTTTTCAGAACAGTCAAAACAGTCTCCGCTCTCAGTAACACAACTCTGACAAAAAATAAAGGCCGGCTTTAGACAACTGATCACCAATTTCAGGCTTGTAGGGGTTAAAGGTTAGGCAAGTGTGTGTGTGAGTGTGTGTGTGTGTGTGTGTGTGTGTGTGTGAAGTCCTTACTTCTGTACAGGAAGCTTCATCAGGTCCGTGTCCATGAAGAGGCGGAGCAGGAAGTCGTGGACGTCTTCCAGCTTCTCCGGTCCGCCCATGTTCAGCATCAGGATGCCGGTCTTAGGTTTTCTGCACAGACAGATAATAGATAATCAATAATTAATATCTGATAATGTCTTGGTCTTCCTGCAAAGACATGTTATAGCTTATTGATTATTCATGTCTGTTAAATTCTTGGTATTTCTGTGAGGAAATCTCATAGTTTATTGATTATTAATGTCTACTAATGTGTTGGAGTTTATGTGAATAATTATAGGTTATTGATTATTGATGTCTGTTAATGTGTTGGCTTTTCTGCAAAGATAAATTACACATTATTGATTATTCTACAGCAGGTATTTTCAGGCAGGCAACCTGATTGGTCAAAGCCACGTTTCAACCGTGTCGATGAATCCCATAATGCACAGCAAGCTGGGATTTACTGTTGATATGTCAACTCCTGGTAACCAAGGAAACCATGAAGAAGGAAAAGTCAGACAAACCAAGACAGACTGAGACAGTCTCAGCCTCTTGAGGCACAAGTCTCAAGTCAAGTCCCAAGTCTAAATGTAAAACACCAAGTCAAGTCCAAGTCAAGTCCATGTCATTCATGTCAAGTCTCAAGTCTAAATGTAAAACACCAAGTCAAGTCCAAGTCAAGTCCATGTCATTATTGTCAAGTCTCAAGTCTAATAGTAGAACACCAAGTCAAGTCCATGTCATTATTGTCAAGTCTCAAGTCTAATAGTAGAACACCAAGTCAAGTCCAAGTCAAGTCCATGTCATTAATGACTCTTCAGAGCTGGGTCTGAATCTGCCGTCTCATTCCACATCATTCCTTTGTCTTTTAACTTCAAACAGCTGATAAGAGCCGGAACAACAGACACGAACGAGTTGAAGCCAAGAACACGACAAAGGAAGAATCCTCCATGAGAAGACGGAGACGGAGACGGAGACGGAGACGGACAGCAATACGGAGACAGCTGTAAGGAATCTGCCGTTTCATTTTTAATAAACATCAAAAGGTTTCCCATCAGGCTGTGCGGGCACCCGTCCCTCTCTGTCCTGACATCCTGCTGGGAGCTTCACTTCCTTCAGGAGCGTTTCCACACACTGAACAAGGCAGAGCGAGAGAGGAGTCTCTTCTTAAAGGGGTTAAGAGTCACAGCTGATGATGAGATGAGATGAGATGAGATGAGATGAGATGAGATGAGAGTCTGAAATTAACATTTTCTCCACCAGCCGCTGTGGCAGGTGGATGGAAATTTCTACCTGCTACTTCTGAAACTCTCATCAAAACCCGACCAGTCCAACTTTTCTATAGAAAGACTGACAGGGGAGGATTATATTTTAAAATGGGGAAAATACCAGATCTATATCTCTAAGGATAAACAATGTCGTATTCAATATCTTCTGCTATCCTAAGTGCCCTTGGTGTGGATTTTAATATATAATGTTTGTTTCATTATTTATTTGTCAAATTTTTATTTTATTGTTTCTATTTTTCCTCTTATCATATCTATTATTATTGTTATTATCATTATTTATTTCTATTACATTAGTTATTGTTATTCAGAACTGTTCAGTGCTGAGTGTTTTGTATGTTAAAAATTGAAAAATGGCAATAAACTTTAAATCATAAAAAAAAAAAACCCAACCAGTCGTGTCGTTCCTCCTTTTCTGAAACCCTCCATTTTTCACTGAAGTACCTTTTCTTTTCTTTTTTTTTATCTTCCCTGCATCCACAGCTTCTTGACTCTTCCTTTCTGTTTTTTAAATTATTCCTGTCGCCACATATTGGCTACATACACACTGCCAGGATTTGGCAGCGACAACCACATTTTTGAATGAGAGTGAGTGTAGGCCTGGGCAATATGGACAAAATCAAATATCATGATATTTTTGACCAAATACCTCAATATCGATATCGCGACAATATTGTAGGGATGACTATTGGTGCTTTCACAAAATATTCACACAATGAGATTTTTCATAAATAATCATCAGTAATGTGGATATAATGACTAAGTGGGTAAAGGCAAATAATAGAACAGCTAGAACAGTCTGGTAAGTTCAGAAAATGACATCACTTTACTGTAATGCAGCCTTTAAAACCAGGAAGAGACACTTATGCCATATCACAATATTACAATATCCAAAATCTAAGACGATATCTAGTCTCTTATCACGATATCAATATAATATCGATACATTTCCCAGCCCTAGCTGTAGCCATAGTAACGTTTACTTCAGACCAATATGGCGGCTACCATCACCTGTGTTTTCAGTTTACTGGACACCAGTAACACCAGTAACCAGAGGCATCAATTTATCCAGAAGATCTTAATGAACCACCACAGACAGCGACGTTGTTTTCTGGTTCGTGACCAACCCTAGTGTGTGTGTGTGTGTGTGTGTGTGTGTGTGTGTGTGTGTGTGTGTGTGTGTGGTACCTGTTCTCCTGTGTCTCTGGAGTTGCAGACCGGGCTAAAGCAGCAGCGGTGGACTGTCTCCTCACACTCAGACTGACACTGCTCCTGGCAACTGAGGAGAGACAAACACCAGAAAAACACTTTAACTATCCATCTATTTATCTGTCCATCTGTCCATTAACACACACACACACACACACACACACACACACACACACACACACACACACACACACACACACACCCCAGTACAACGACAGTCTTCTACCAAATTTTCCACATTTTCCTAGCGATCGTAGGATTTGAACCAGCAACTTTCTGAGCACAAGTCTTCCCTCTGTGTTGGACGGACAACTTTGTTGACGGTTGACGTTGCTTCCGAGCCGAAGAGACTCGACCCGACAAGCAACTTGAACTGAAAATGTCAGAAATGGTGAAAAATGTGGATCAGTGTTTCCCAAAGCCCAAGATGACGTCCTCAAATGTCTTGTTTTGTCCACAACCCAAAGATATTCAGTTTACTGTCATAGAGGAGGAAAGAAACCAGAAAATATTCACATTTAAGAAGCTGGAATCAGAGAATTTTGACTTATTTTTCTTTAAAAAATTACTCAAACCGATTAAACTAGTTGGCGATTAGTTTAATAGTTGACAACTAATCGATTAATCGCTGCAGCTCTAAAGATAAACCTTTCTCTAATCCAAAATTGGTGTTGGTTTTTATTCTCTGGCCTGCAGATTAATTACTTCTGAAAGTCCATTATGAATCAGCATCTCAGAAACTTTATCTGTCTGGCTAACTTCGCTAAACAAAACAAAGTTAGGCTCAAAGTCTCACAGGAAGAGAGATCTAATTTTCTGTCTGTTTTACCAATCCACTAAACCAGCCTGGCAGGTTTACACACCTGTCATCAAAATGAACCAAGAATAAAGAACAAAGAACCGGCTCGCTCAACTCCAAACGCTTTGTGTTGCCTTCAGGGACACTTCAGACTTCAGACTCTTGTGCATACAGATAAAAAAAAAGACACGGAGAGATGTCCGCACAAACAAATGAATCACAAAAGTTTATTACAGTACACACAGCAACAAGCTAAGGAACGAGAAAGCTGCTATAAGTGTAGAGCTGCAACGATTAATCGATTAGTTGTCAACTATTAAATTAATCGCCAACTATTTTGATAATTGATTAATCGGTTTGAGTAATTTTTTAAGAAAAACAAGTCAAAATTCTCTGATTCCAGCTTCTTAAATGTGAATATTTTCTGGTTTCTTTCCTCCTCTATGACAGTAAACTGAATATCTTTGGGTTGTGGACAAAACAAGACATTTGAGGACGTCATCTTGGGCTTTGGGAAACACTGATCCACATTTTTCACCATTTTCTGACATTTTATAGACCAAACAACTAATCGATTAATCGAGAAAATAATCGGCAGATTAATCGACAATGAAAATAATCGTTAGTTGCAGCCCTAATAACAGACAATATTAAATCAAATTCAAGGATTTTCAATGACTTTTTCCAGAACTATTTTTCTGTTCATAAGGACATTTCCCTAAACCTTACTGCATTTCATATTACAGGTTCACATGTTCACATGCTTTAAGTCATCTTTCCCAGAATACATTGGTCTTCTGTTCTATGTTTTGACTTGCATTCTGTCAAACACTGCAAACATTTTATTTATTTATTTATTTATTTGCTTATTTATTTATTTATATCAAGCTCTTTTTAAGCACTTCCCCACATTTCAGGCTCATTTTCCACGTATTCCAGTACATTTTGAAAAGTTAAATTCAAAGACACTTTAAGGACCTTGTATGATCCCTGATGCAGACTGGACAGAGAGATCTACCAGACACACAGACAGGATTTCTCCTCACATTCTGGGTGAGGAGACCAACGGACCAAACTCCCAAAAAGTCTGTGTCACCTCTGACCCTCCTGCTCACTCACTGCCAAGTCATCCTGGATTGAAACAGCAACTAAATGCCTAAATGTGGTCCTGAAATCTTTCAAATTCAACTCTATTCAGAGACGTTTTGTTCTAAAACACAAAACACTTTCTTCTGTGGATGAATGTGTAGGAACTGACTCTCAACCGAGAATAAAAACAAGATGAAGAAAACAATCAAAGGCAAAAATGGAGGAAAACAAAAACAAGGGGACCTGAAGTTAAGAAGAAACTGAATTAAGGAACTAAAACAAACCACAGCTTACCAGGGGTCCTTCAGGGGGTTCCAGAGGGTCCCCAGCAAATTTCTGAGTTGTTAAACTTAAAAGCATTATTTCATTTACTAGAAGTTAACACAATTAGAGAATGTAGAAGAATGACTGTTTTGATCGTAGTTTCTCTGTTATCTCTCTACCTACAATACAGATAGTCCTGGAATTCAGGACAAAATCATGTCTAACAATTAAGACAATCTCAGATTTGGGTCCAAGAGACAAAATCTCATCAAATGGGGGTCCGTGGCTCTAATGTGGACTAAATTAGGGGTCCTTGAGGTTGAGAATCAGTGCTCTAGAGCAAGGCACTAACACTGTCAGGGTTAGGAAAATAAGACCCAGGTTGAACATAACTGGATCTATCCTTCAAACTGAAAGGGAGCTGGTCTGTATCTCCGGACAGCAAGAAAGCAGAAATTTCCAATAAAAAAAAGAGTTCTGTTCATTAAAAAATACCTCACAAATGAGAAAACCTTGGAAAATTGCAATCCTTGTTCATTAAAAAATGTTTTTCACTATAATGGGTGAAACGGGGAGTGAGAAATGTTTATATTTATTAGACAATTTAGACTTTTCCTTGACTGCATGAAACATGAAACCTCACCTGGTAAACTCAGCTGAAGAGGATATGGTCATGTCAGTGGGGGGATTAATGTTTTGGGTTTTTATTTTTTTTTTGTGCTATTATTGGTGGTTGTTTGCCCTAACAAGATGGCGTACTGCAAGGGCATAAACATAAATGCTTTTCTGAAAATATAATTTATTTTTGGTTATATTGGTGGCTGTTTGCCATATGGAGACAGGGTATTTTATTTTTTATTTTATTTTCACACACATAAAACTGCATAAAATCCACATGAAAGATGAAATGATATATTTTAAAGGAAAAAAGCATGTTTTTTTGTTATTTATAATGGCTTTTTGGTTAGTTGTTTGACCTATAAAGATGGGTACTGCAAGGGCAAATACATAAATTAATGTTTTCCTGAAAGCATAATTGATTTTGTTCAAATTGGAAGATAAAGTGGGAGCAGGCCTTATGAAGACAGGCGGTGGAACACGGAACCATTAAAAATAAAATAAAAGTACAGAATATTTTTGTTAATACTGGCTGCTGTTTGCCTTGAGATGATCACTTACCGGAGGTCACAGTTAGTAACCATAAAACAGCTTTTAATTTTGCGCCAAAAAAACAATACACACGGTTCATGACATACAGAATAACATTAAATTCTGAAATAAATATATCCGTTATTTTGAAATCAAGTGTAATTTCATAACACGAGCTGCAGTTCCCCTACATGACCACCGGGGGGCCTAAGATTATGCAAGTTCAAAAATGTGAATTGTGTAACTCCCAGAGAATGTTCCCCTCTAACTATTTACCGATAAAATGTTTACCATTTTCAGATATACGTAGTGTTTACTGATCCTCTGTCTGTTACGAACCGCCAGACAAGTATGGGATAAGTCCATTATGTAACAATAACGTTAAACTGTAACCTACAGTAATGTTGGGCTGTGTCAAGACAGCGACAGTTAGCCAGACTAGCAACGGAAATACCGCGATTTACTTTCAGAATAAATTCATTCAAATTCTCACCTTTGAACAAACCAAAGTATTTCAACGAACGGAATAGCAAACCGTGTATCGAAATACCCGTTGGGATGTTAAGATTACATATGGAGTGAAACTGTAGCGGTAAAGCATTACTCAAAGTAAATATTAGGGTTAACGTTACAATACGGGTTTTATTTTTAAAGCCCTAAGCGGAAGACCTACTTTTACATTCTGGCTGACTTGACGCTCGTGCAGTAAATGTTGATGCCAATGTCAGCTGCATGTTGCTGGTTTAGACCACGTTACACCAATCACAACAGCGCCTCATCAATTGAAACTGTGTTTAAACTGCCTCAAAGCGGCATAACAACACTGTTCAGTCCGTGAAACCAGATCCCGGTTTAAATGTGGAAACTTGAAGGTTACACACCGCTAAAATAAAGCTAACTTAGCACAGTCAGACAGCAGACTCACACTGTACGAGCCGCCCGGCGCTGCCCAGCACTGCCATCATGGTAGTTTCCCGGTTCTCGCCGTCAACAAAGTCCCTTTTCCCGTAGAACCGGAGGCTGGTTCGGCTGATCTCGGCTGAGCTCCGCGTCTTCAACCAGGAGTGTCTTTCCTTCTCTGTAAAAGTCGCTGGCCGGTCCGATGTACCAGCCAGATTCCTTCAACCCCCGGCTGACTGACGGCTGACTGCACAGACGACAGTCAAGTTAGCCACAAGCACACGCAGCACTTCCTGTTTCCCTTTTCAAAATAAAACCGCTATTAACGAACAGTATGATGCAACATTTGAGATTAGATTAGATGAAACGTTAACGATCCCCTTGGGGACACTGAGCCATTACAAAACCAAAAACATAGTACCAAAAACAAGTATATATACCAGTAGTTAGGTTGTGAATATAACTAGAGCATAACTGGGTATAAAATATAATGCTACTGATAATTACAATCAAAAGAAAATATTGAAAAATATATATGATTAATATGAAACTATATGAATTTACAGCATGAGAAAATGTTTTTTTTTTTTTTTACAACCTATATGTTGTAACCTATGAGTTCACTATTCACTATGTGCACCATTGGGTCTCTGTACCATTATTTTTACATAGTTGATGTACTGTGTCACTAGCTGTTCACATTGTAGCCTATAGCATACAGAAAGTTGGACATATGTACAGAAATGTGTCCAGATGTGCAAACATAGTTTTTGAGCTGTAATAACAATTAGTACCAAAGTAAAAATGATAAGAATGTATAGGATCTGCTAGCGAATTAAACATTCAGGCAGGCGGCACTATTCACAAACTAAATGTTGCAGGGTTGAGCATACAGTATATTCATACCCATGTAGGCTTATGCAATTAACATATATGCTGTAGCCTATTTAGTTTTGCCAAAATACCATGGAAATACCATGCAAAATATTACAAATTTTTCATATCTGTTTTACAACTTCAGCTTCACTCCGCATTTAATCTGATTCTGCTGAATATTTTGATCCTATAGCAGTTGTTAGGTCGGTTTTCTGTTGTTTTTTGGGGGGAAATTACGCTTTTATTTTGGAGGCACGTTTTCAACACTTCCGGTCTGGTGCTTGATAACTCTGGTGTGCTTTACGCAGCTGTGTCTGACGTCAGTTTAACGCTCTCTATGTGATGAGATGACCCCGCCCTGATTTCAGCCGGACACGCCCACCTCAGAAACAGGCGTGTTATCTGTGTGTGTGAGTGTGTGTATGTGTGTGTGTGTGTGTGTGTGTATGTGTGTGTGTGTGTGTGTGTGTGTTCAGAGATACTTTATCTATAATGAACAGTATGTTGTAGTGTGTTTCTGCTTCAGCTGACCAACAGAAAATTCAGATGCGGACTGAAAATTATTCTACTGTTAGGAAGGAAGGAAGGAAGGAAGGAAGGAAGGACAGAAGGGAGGAGGCAGGTAGAAACGAGGTCAAGGACGGAAGGAAGAAGGGAAGGGAGGCAAGGGAGGGAAAGGATGAAGGCAGGAAGGAGGGGGATGGAAGGAGGTAAAGGAAGGGAGGAAGGAGGGAAGGCAGGGGGGAAGAAGGCAAGGAGGAAGGGAGGAAGGGAGAAGGAAGGGAGGGGGAAGGAGGGAAGGAAGGAAGGAAGGAAGGAAGGAGGGAGGTGGAAGGAGGTCAAGCAAGGAAGGAAGGATGGTGGGAAGGGAAGGGAAGCAAGGACGAAAAGGAGGGGGGAAGGAAGGAAGGAAGGACACAAGGAATCAAAAGGGCTCCAGAATCAGAAAGTAACTGAAAGTAATCAGAATAAATTAGTGAGTTTTGTGTTTTTGGATAAAGTTTCTGATTATAATTTGACTTCAGTCCAGTTGTGAGGTTTTGTCTCTTTACTGAGTATTTTCCATCCTGTGAGACTTTCTGCTTTCCCTCCTCTACATCTCACAGGGAAATCTTCTTCTTTCTCCTCCTCTGCATTTATCTGCCGGCTGGAGTTACTTAGTTACTTTGCAGAATAAAATTTTACATCAAAACATACGATAAGCTCATTAAATATGTTGCACTGTTAGAGTTTAAACTCCCTGACAGTATATGGAGCAGTTAGACCGACAACATTAAAACACTTCTGACAGGTTCATGCTTCAATAATTTAACTCTGAAAGAATGAGGACTTTTACTTTTCATACTTCAGTTCATTTTATTGATAAAACGGTAACACTTCACAATAAGGGTCACTAAGTTAAGAGTTAGTTTAATTAACAGTTAACTAATGTGTAATTTACTAATAGTGTTCATGTTAACTAAGGTATTCATTTATACATTATTTAATAGTTTATAAATATGACTATTAAATAATGTATAAATTAATACCTTAGTTCAGTGGTTCTCAACGCGGGGGTCCGGGGACCACCAGGGGTCCTTGAGGGGGTTCCAGGGGGTCCCCAAGCAAATCGATGACTCGTCTAACATCACCATTACTTCATTTACAAGAAGTTAACGCAATTAGAGGATAGAGATCATAGTTTCTCTGATATCTCTCGAGCTACAATGCAGATAGTCATGGAAATCTGACAATAAAAATATTCTCAGATTTGGGTCCGAGAGACAAAAACATCTCATCAAATGGGGGTCGGTGGCCCTAAAGTGGACTAAACTAGGGTCCTTGATATGAAAAAGTTTGAGAATCACTGCCTTAGTTAACATGAACTCCATTAGTAAATGATTAACAGACACATTAGTTAACTATTAATAACCCTTAATTAGTGTACCCTTATTGTAAAGTCTTACCAATACTACTTGTAATCCCATGTTTTTTTTTTAGATTTATCAGAATAATAAATTTCACTTTATAAGCAGAGCAGCAGGAGAGAGAGAGACAAACGGAAATATGAAAAGAAAAGCAGAGAAACAGGAAGTTGACTGAAACCCTTCAGTGTCGCCATGTGGGTTTAAACCTCTGAGGAGAAAAGGTTTAACTTCCTGAAGTGAAACCAGCAGACTGAGACCGGCTCTGAACGTGGTTTTAAGTGATGACGATGATGATGATGTTTTATTTTTAAACCTCATGGACTTTCTTCCTCGTTGACAAACCGGTTTTTCACCAACTGCCCAGAAACAAACTTCCTGCTGCTGAAGCCACAGAACCAACCAGGAAGCAGACGACAGGAGGAGGAACCAGGAAGTTTCTGAACACACACACACACACACACACACACACACACATACATACACACACACACACACACAGTATGTAAACACTAGACACACACAAACAGACATCCACCCCCGTCTCTCTCTGTTTCTCTCTCTCTCTCTCTCACACACATTACAAGAAAATACAAGATCAAGAAGGAAGTCCTCATTTTCTCTCTCTCTACCTCTCAACCTCTCTCTCGACCTGTCTCTCTCTCTCTCTCTCTCTACCTGTCTCTCTCTCCACCTGTCTCTCTCTCCCTGTCTCTTTCTCTCTCTACCTCTCTCTCTCTCTCTCTACCTATCCCTGTCTCTCCATCTGTCTCTCTCTCTCCCTACCTGTGTCTCTCTCTCTACCTCTCTCGACCTGTCTCTCTCTCTCTACCTCTCTCCACCTGTCTCTCTCTCCCTACCTGTCTCTCTCTCTACCTCTCTTCCTGTCCCTCTCTCCACCTCTCTCTCTCTCTACCTCTCTCGACTCCTGTGCTGGAGTCTCATTTCCCTCTGCAGTCCCGACAGACACACAGAGCAACAGACACACAGAGCAGAGCGACAGACACACAGAGCAACAGACACACAGGGCAACAGACACAGAGCAGAGCGACAGACACACAGAGCAACAGACACACAGAGCAGAGCGACAGACACACAGAGCAGAGCAACAGACACACAGACAAACTGACCCAGCAGCACAAAAAGCCTCAGAGACACGGAAACAGAATCACTGAAAACATCGCAGCAACACAAATGCTGCTTACATGTACATGTATGTCAATAAATCAGTATTAATATTCCAATAATTTATGAAAAATATAACTCTCTAAATGGGGACAGTTTGCATAATGAGTACGTTTACTTTGATCCTCTAAGTACATTTTGCTGCCAATACTTATGTACTTTTACTTAAGTAAGATTTTGAATGCAGGACTTTTACTTGTAATGGAGTATCTTTACATTGTTGTATTGCTACTTTTACTGCAGTAAAAGATCTCAGTACTTCTTCCATCACTGTGTAACGTCTGACGTCGTCATGGCAACACGTGATGCCACAAAGTACCGTCCCCTCCCTCCTGTACCATTTAAAGCCTCATGACGTCTCGCTCTCCGTCTTCACTCCTGTCTGAGTTCTTTCCCTGGCACCTCTGTGACCTCTGACCCTTGACCTCTTCACTGCCACTTTGTAATGTTTGTGATCCAGGGACTGAAGCCGAGTCACTCTTGTGTTGTAGTCCTGGACTCGCACTCGAGAGATCGACTACAGTCCCTACAGACACACCGCCACAAAACACACACACACACACACACACATACACACACACATATACACACACACACACACACAGGCAGAATGACTCAGACTCAAGGCTTCAGCACAGAAATCCTTTATTGGTGGACCGAGCAGAACAGCTGAGCAGAAAACTTTATTCAGGAAAGTTTTTTTTTTTTTTTTTTTTTTTTTCACATCTCCAGGACATTACATTTGTATTTATCAGAGAAAAGTTAAGCTGTGTATTTCCAGATGTTATATATTTGATCATTCACACTCCAGAGTCCAAACACTCAGACGTGTCTTTAGTCTGCAGAGTTTTTATTGTGTTTTATTGTAAAGCCTGTCTGCAAACCAGGGACAATAAAGCTTTGAAATCAAGTTAAAGTGATGCTTGGACGTTTTGAATTTTAATGGGTTATCGTTTTTCACCCGCTAACTGTCATGCTAGTGGGAAAGGTTTCTACAGGAATGACGGATCGAAGCTGCAACTGTCACGATTCAATCTTTGTGTTTGTCAGCTGTTCATGATTTATTCTAGGGCTGAACAATTAATCGAAATTTTATGGAAATCGCAATATGGCCGACTGCAATTTTCAAATAGCAGGAGGCACAATATTTGTTAAAGGTGAAATGTGTTAAAATAGCATTTTAAAGTAAATATTGTGGTGCTGCAGAGATGTCCTGGCCTACACATCATATTCTACAGACTTAAGAAAACATCTTTGTTTGGTACAGATCCCCGCAAAAATCACACCATAATCATTTTAATACGTTTTTCAATGAAAATGAGAATAATGATGTAAAAATGATCATTCCCTCTAATATTGCAAATCATATCGCAATTGCAATATCAGTCAAAATAATCACAATTAGATATTTTTTCAAACTTGTTCAGCCCTAGTTTATTCTCGTAGTTTATTCTCAGACGTAGTTTTGTGCTGCCATGTCACTTAAGAGTTAAGACCTCGAAATAACTTGTGTGATCAAAACTGTTGATGGTTTTAATCACAACCCAGATTCAACCGCAGAGACGTCAGAATTCAGGAAGTCTGAGAAATCAGGATTCATCGCCAAAACCCAGTTCCAAAATAGATTTTACATACTGTACATATCTGAGAGCTTCTGTTTTATAGAACGAAGCGTGTATCTCACATGTTTCCCACATGACCTGAACGCAGCAGAAGCCCCGAGCCTGCAGCCTGCAGCTGGTCGGGCCGCATGGTTTCAAACATAAACTGTAAAAAAAAAAAGGTTTCAATGCAGAGCGCTAACAATGCTAAGACACGGTTACCCACATGCTAGCGGCTAGTCGTGCCCCTGTTTCAAAATGCTAATGCTTGGCTAGCTTTTTTTTTTTTTTTTTTTTTTTTTTAGAGAAACAGCTACAACGCTAACACACCATTTAAGATTCAATGAATGACAAATTATTTTTTCCCACAATGCAACCACGAGATGAAGAAAAAATAAATACAGATGATGAAGTATGAAAGATTTTGACTCTCCATTGCAGGTAAATAATCTCTAACCATCACAGATCTACACCCAGCCTGAAGTAAAGCTCATAAGAATCTATTCTACTCACTTTTATTGTGCTGTGAAGAGTATTTTCAGATTACTTCATCGCTACAAGGCAGATGAACAAACATCATGATGTGAACATGTTGTTATATTTCTTAATAACCAATGAGAATCAGCTGAGGACGGATCACCACCCATATGAACATCCTCAGCCTCAGGACCCACAGCCAAACTGTAGATCTGAGTAAAGTAGATCCAGTAAAGTAGATCCACACTGTGAATCAGTGAGATCTGATATTCAAATACTAACAGCTAAACTCATACCTATAACCTATAACTTATATAGCCTGCTGACACTACAGGAGACAGAGAGAAACCTGGGAGTAGGAAGGACAAGAGAAGCTGTTCTGTGTGTGTGTGTGTGTGTGTGTGTGTGTGTGTGTGTGTGTATGAATCAAAGATACCGAAAGTGTCTTCCCTACGCTTAACCCATGTCTTCCTGTATTTAGATCCAAGCTAATGTACAGAATCATCTGAAAGTGAAGTATGCTTAGGGATTTCAATTAATGGGACGATCTACTGAGGAATTACCATATCATAATGTCTAGAAACATCAGAGACATTTGTATTTGTTGTATATCTGGGGGATATATTGTCACATGGTCACAGATCTGACAGAAAACGGCAAAGTTTGGACGGACGGATTTGTGAACAAACAGCAGCTGTCAAATCATGTTTGAGGATAAGAAAAGAAAACCTGGCAAAACCTACACTGCAAAAACTCTCCGTCTTAAATAATGAGTCATCTAGTCTCATATTCGGCCTTCAGATCTTATTTTTCTCAAACCAAGAGAAACATTCTGCCGTGAGGAGAGATAACTCCACTTGTCTCCAATGCAGCTTCACTTGTTTCAGGAGTTTTCTAGAACAGAGTGTCAGTCTGTTGAAGCCAGTCAGAATAAGGCAGATCACTGCACTGCTGTCAAGAAAATGACTCTTGATTCTACTGAATTCTTCAAACAAGTTGATTTGCACTGGAAACAAGAGAAATTATCAAACCTCACTGGCGGATTTTTTCACTTGTTTTAAGAAAATTACGATTTTAGAACTCAAATATAGCCACAAGCGGCCATGAAAGGGGTTCAAGCCTTTTCTGAACGGTTCTGACGTCGCGAATAAAGTGTCAGTGGTTCTGAGGACACGGTCCAAATATATCCCTTGATATATCTGCCAAGTTTCGTGATCATTGAACAAACGGGTGTGGAGTTACGGCCATTTTTTGTGTTAGGCCACGCCCATTTTTGGCGTTTGCGGCGCCACCTTTTTTGGTCGAATCGCACAAACAAATGCCATTCCAGACGAGGCTGAGAAGTTTGGGACCGATTATGAAAATCGGTCAAACGGTGTAGGAGGAGATGTTAAAAAATGTGTTTTTCAAAACTTTCAAAAATATCTCAGAAATTTTCCAGGGGGACCTTGAGGGTCCAAACTGCAAAACTGTAGAGTTAGGACACCTGCATATGTGGACCAGGTTTCATGGAAATCGGACAAACGGTGTAGGAGTTACGGCCTTTAAAGTAAAACCTTTAATTATAGCGCCACCTTCAGGCCGATTGGGTAAATATTTGTTGAGCTAGTAATGGGTCATAGTGTCTGTCATTGGGCCAAATTTGATGTCTCTGCGATTTACCGATTCACGGGAATTTGCGCCAACGCGGATGAACAATAATAAACCAGCACAAAAACAACAGGGTTTCAGCCCTATGGATTTGAACCCCTAATAACAGACTAAAGACTTGTTAAAATGGTCTCTTCGTTCTGCCAGGCTTTCTCCATTTTATCCTCGTTTCTGTAATCCTTTAATGAGTCACACAACAAGACAGTGAACACCGCATCAATTACAGCCTCCATGTTTCCCCAAGACAAACACAGACACTTCAGAAAAAAATTCAGCCGGGTTTAACTTTCTGTCTGTGATAAAAAAAAGACTGAAATCCTCTCCCACAGCGCAGAGGGAGGAGTGACGGTCTTAATCTGAAGTCTGAACCGGTAGAGTTCAATATCATCACCACACTGTGATTTCAGTATTATTCCTCAGTAATTCATGTGTGATCTTGTCAGACTATTCCTCATGTTACCAAACTCTCAGCCACTGTACGCCACACTGTTGTTTCCTTAGCCGATAACGAGGGACAGACAGACTTTTCCACATCTGTAACTGCCATTTGATTCGATTTTGTCTCCGTTGCAGATGAATGTTTTGTTAAATATGATTTAGCACAGAAACGCTGAACCGTCTAAACTGGAGAGGCGGTTTGTCAGTGAGAACGAGGCATCGAAACATCGACTTCTGACAAAAACTGTTTTGTTTTCATGACAATTATTCCCCCCCGAGTGGTTTTGACTGTTTTGACATTCATAACACAAACTACAGTCTTGAGAAATAACGTATTATTGGGAAAGCTGTCAGTCAGTCTGATGTTTGAACCCATCGCTGAGTGTCAGTAATGCTCAGGTTCAGCTCTCCAGTCGTCAAAAATTATATCAAATCAAATAAAGAAGAAGCAGTGAAGCACTCTGGGTAGAATATAGGTGGAGCTTTCTGAAGGGACTGCTCTCTCTAGATTTATAAACTCTTTGGAAAGGCGTTTAATGCAGAAAATAAAGTAGCCTACTGAGATATTGAACGCTTTGTGTTTTTATTTTATCACCGTAACAACACACATTTTATGGCTTACCGAGCGCTGCCACATGCCAGATATTCATGATTTGTGGGTACAGACAGACTAATGCGGGGAGTGTGTGTGTGTGTGTGTGTGTGTGTGTGTGTGTGTGTGTGTGTGCTCATGGGCGGCAGCGCTGTATGAAGCGTGGGTACAGACAGACGTCTCTGATGTGGTGTCTGTTCAGCAGCCAGGTGAGGAAGCGCTCCAGACCGAGACCGTAGCCGCCGTGAGGACAGGTGCCGTACTTCCTCTGAAACACACACACACACACACACAAGCATGTTAATATA
>NW_027282707.1:0-21518 GCF_046629955.1 Centroberyx affinis
CCACCATTACTAGAGATGCTGAATATCGGCACAAAATATCAGCTATTGTGGACAATATCAGTATCAGTATTTATTTTCAAAAAATTATTGATCAAACACTAGAATGTCCAGTCACTGGTGCTGTCTGACAGATATATACTGTATATATCTTTAAGGTTTAACTAGAGGTGGGGACTCGAGTCACATGACTTGGACTCGAGTCAGACTCCACTCACAGTTTGAATTGCTTGAGACTTGACCTGACTTGGGTTCTGGTGACTTGGGACTTGACTCTGACTTGTGCTTTGATGACTTGAAAAGGTTTCTAAAGTCTTGACTTGAGATCTTTTGTGTAAATGACTTTAAATTCTGTTTTCTGAATTTGTATGGAATGATTGAATTTATTGAAGTTGAAACTGATTATAGAAATCAAACTCATGATGCTCTTGCCAATGTTTTTTTTGCTCTTACCAAGACTTGTGCCTCAAGACTTGAGACTGACTTGGGACTGGAGCAGAGTGGACTTGGTCTCACCTCTGTCTCTCAGCACACTGTGTGTCTGCCTCCAGCAGAGGGAAGTAAACAGTCAGGAAAACGCTTCCTACCTGCTGGTCTCTCTGGAGAGAGAAGCAGCAAACTGCTCCAGTCTGATAATAAACTCTGTGACAGTTTCCACACTGACACTGTTTCTGTGAACAAAACATCCCAAACCTTCACATCAGCTGTGCTGAAATGATTAGCTGATTAGTCGATCAACACAAAATGTATCGATTATGATTTTGATAATCAATTAATCATTTTAGTAATTTATAACATTTGCTGGTTTCAGCTTCACAATGCTAAGATGCTTTTCTCTGTTTCATCTCATTATTAAATGAATCCTTTGTGTTTTTTGTCTGCTGGTCAGACTGAGGAAGAAATCTGAAGAATCACTTTGGACTCTAAACTGAGATGGACATTTGTCTTTATTTTTAACATTTTATACACTAAATGATTAATCTAAAAAAATAATCAATCGATTAATCGATAATGAAAATAATCATTAGTTGCAGATCTATACATCAGCTACCAAAACAAGTCTCTTTCAACAAACCTAGAAGACAATTCGCCTGTTTTCACACAAACTGCAGATCTGTTGAACCTGTTTGAAAAACTCCACACACACAAGTCTGTCCACACAGCACAGGTTCATGTTTCCATGCAGAAAGATCAGTCAATAAGAAACTCCAGTCATCACAACTTCAGCCAATCAGCACGCAGCGCTCCAGCCGCAAACACTAACTCTGACTCTGAGGTTTAACTCCCAGTCACATTATTTCTGCCCCCAGAAACGTTTGGAGAACTAAAACTACTTTGCTCAGTGACATTTTACCCACCGGTGCGGGGATTTGAACCCGTGACCCGCGCTGCACGACACGCTGGAGGAAACACAGCGTGTCACAGTGACTGAAGCTCTGAAGACACGACTCTGACTCTGGAACAGCCGAGTCGTAAATCAGAAAACTGTGTTTCTGAGGCCGGAGGTCAGAGGTCAAACGGCTTTCAGAGGGTGAGGAATTTAACACTTTGAAGAGTGTTTTGTACATGTGGCCTTGACACACACACACACACACACACACACACACACACACACACACACACACACACACACACACACACACACACAGGAAACACAATGTTTTGGTCTTAAGGACTGTTTCACAATGGGAACATGGGTCAGTCTGCGACCCTAACGGAAAAGAGGAAGTGTGTGTGTGTGTGTGTGTGTGTGTGTGTGTGTGTCTGGTTCTGTCCTCCTTCACATCAAGAAACTAGTTAATTTTCCCATTCTATTTTAATTATGTATTTTTTTTGTATTTTTCATTATAATTTTCATAAAATATGAAAATAGAAATTATGTTTTCAATATTTAATGATACTAACTAATATTTTTTCCAGCAGTGTTTCACTTTGTTAATAAAAGTCAGAATTCGCTCTCAGCCTCAATGAGCATTCTGGTTTTTGTTCCATGGCTTTATTATATTATTATTATTTTTTATTAATTTCAGATTAAATGAGGAAAACAGTGCAGGCAGATCGCAGCTAGAAATCCACACTCACTGTAAAACAAAACAACAAAGCAGGGGATTATGGTGCTTTATAGGTAGGAAATAATAATAATAATAATAATAATAATAATTACAAGAAACCTCAAATAAAAAGAAAGTAATATAAGAAATATAAAATCAGAGCCGTTGTTCTCAAAGTTGTCTTATTGTCTGAAAAAACAATAATTTTTCAGGAAACATCAGATTATAGAAAGAGAGATATGGTGGAAGTTTCCGGTAATAAAGAGACTTGGAGATGAGAAGTTGTCTTTCTGTCGTCTTTCTGTCAAGGCACAAGATGTTCACCCACCAAGGCTGAGGAACAAACAGGCGCAAAGCAGCAGTTTGCCTGCAGTATTAAAAGGTGAAATCCAGTCTGCAAAGGGGCTGGACCACATGCATCAGAAGTGCAGTTTTGGTGTCTCACAAAAGACGAGTTCAGCAAGATCCTCAAGGCCCAATTACTGAAGACAAGAGACTCCATTCAACTAAGAAATGGTATCATGCTTGATACATGATGAACAGAATGGCCAGGTTCCAGAGATAAAAGATTTCCTGTGCAAACAAGGACCAATTCAACTGGCCACTGTCTTATCTGTCTCAGGTCAGGTCAAAGGCATGAGAGACCTGCTGAACAGCAGTTTGTAAATTTCCACACAGAGATGATCTCTCATAATAATACAGAGAGAGTACAGTACAGATATTAGAGACATAGAAGGGTATAATAGTGTAATTTCATCCACAAGAGAGATGAGAGTTTGTCTCTGAAACACTGAAGACTTGAACAGACTGAACCTCAAACTGTTTCTCTTTACTGAATCAAATATGACATTTTCTTACATTTTGTCAGCTTGTGTAGAAAAAAATACGATGCTCTGCTAGCCCAATTTGTCTGTACTTCAATACTTCAAATGTCTTCCTGCAATAACTCTGGCCCTAAGAATTATGGGTAATGTAGTCTCACCACAGCTAGCTCAAACGATGTTGAATGATGTTAATAAAGATGTTGAAGTTTTCAAACTAAAGAACAGTTTTTACGGCAGAAACAAACCGACAAAAGTTAGAACATAATCTGCAAACTCAGACGCAAAATGAGAATTCAAGATGTAAATTTGTGTGATTTGTCATCGCATGATATTGATAATAATACATGATAATAATAATAATGAATTCTATTTATATAGAAACAAAATAGTAGAAATTTCAAAAGTTTCGGGACTCCGTCAAGTACATAGCTCCGTTTTCATATTACCAATCAAATTAACATGCAAATTAAATGTATAATTTGTTTTAACCTTTAGCATGAACTCTCTCCTTTATAAACCTTATGAAGTGATATAAAGTCACAACAGGGAGTCAGTGAACTTGTTTGGGTTCAGGGAGGAGAAGCGACACATTCCCTGCATTCCTGATCTTTAAAGACGGAGCAGCTCATCGGATCTTTAACCTGCCGGAGGGTCAGGAGGAGGAACATGACGGAGGGTCGGGAGGAGGAACATGACGGGGGGTCGGGAGGAGGAACATGACGGAGGGTCAGGAGGAGGAACATGACGGAGGGTCAGGAGGAGGAACATGACGGAGGGTCGGGAGGAGGAACATGACAGAGGGTCAGGAGGAGGAACATGACGGAGGGTCGGGAGGAGGAACATGACGGAGGGTCGGGAGGAGGAACATGACGGAGGGTCAGGAGGAGGAACATGCCGGAGGGTCAGGAGGGTCAGGAGGAGGAACATGCCGGAGGGTCAGGAGGGTCAGGAGGAGGAACATGCCGGAGGGTCAGGAGGAGGAACATGACGGGGGGTCGGGAGGAGGAACATGACGGAGGGTCAGGAGGAGGAACATGACGGAGGGTCGGGAGGAGGAACATGACGGAGGGTCAGGAGGAGGAACATGACGGAGGGTCAGGAGGAGGAACATGCCGGAGGGTCAGGAGGGTCAGGAGGAGGAACATGCCGGAGGGTCAGGAGGAGGAACATGACGGGGGGTCAGGAGGAGGAACATGCCGGAGGGTCAGGAGGAGGAACATGACGGGGGGTCAGGAGGAGGAACATGCCGGAGGGTCGGGAGGAGGAACATGCCGGAGGGTCAGGAGGGTCAGGAGGAGGAACATGATAGAGGGTCAGGAGGAGGAACATGCCGGAGGGTCGGGAGGAGGAACATGACGGGGGGTCGGGAGGAGGAACATGCCGGAGGGTCAGGAGGAGGAACATGCCGGAGGGTCGGGAGGAGGAACATGCCGGAGGGTCGGGAGGAGGAAAATGCCGGAGGGTCGGGAGGAGGAAAATGCCGGAGGGTCGGGAGCAGGAACATGACGGGGGGTCAGGAGGAGGAACATGACGGGGGGTCAGGAGGGTCAGGAGGAGGAACATGCCGGAGGGTCAGGAGGAGGAACATGACGGGGGGTCGGGAGGAGGAACATGCCGGAGGGTCAGGAGGAGGAACATGCCGGAGGGTCGGGAGGAGGAACATGACGGGGGGTCGGGAGGAGGAACATGCCGGAGGGTCAGGAGGAGGAACATGCCGGAGGGTCGGGAGGAGGAAAATGCCGGAGGGTCAGGAGGAGGAACATGCCGGAGGGTCGGGAGGAGGAACATGCCGGAGGGTCGGGAGGAGGAACATGCCGGAGGGTCAGGAGGAGGAACATGCCGGAGGGTCAGGAGGAGGAACATGCCGGAGGGTCAGGAGGGTCAGGAGGAGGAACATGCCGGAGGGTCAGGAGGAGGAACATGCCGGAGGGTCAGGAGGGTCAGGAGGAGGAACATGCCGGAGGGTCAGGAGGAGGAACATGCTGAACATGCTGAACACTTCACAGAAAGAGGAGAGGGGAGTGTTCCTGCTGCAGGGTGTGAGGAGTTTCATTCCAACTTGACATATCCGCTATTTGAAAAGCAAAAACACTTAACGCTTACTCTGACAAGATGACTGACAGCACAAAACAAGGCAGCAAGGTTCATGTCGCCCCCCCGTCTCCTTGTTTGCCTCCTTGTTTGCCTCCTTGTTTGCATCCTTGTTTGTCTCCTTGTTTTGAGCTGTAACTGTAGTTTCCTCTTGGTCCAATCATTTCCCCCCGTTTGTTAAAATCAGATCAGTGGAGTCTGAGGTCGAGACGCATCGCTCCCCGGAGTTTCGTCCAAATCCGATCAGTAACGGACCGGGCCGATCCACGGTCCGCCCCTGATCTCATCATGGGGGAAATTAAACCAAATGACGGCTCCTTTAAAAAGGAGCAAACACCTTCAGCCCTTTGTTGATGAAACAGTGACAGACTTTACAGACTGCACCCTCTTTATTTTAGAGATACTGAATGACTTCAAGCAAAGATTATTTTTGTATATGGTTCAAATTAGCGGTTGGAAAACAAAACTTTGAATAGACACGTCTCACACCATATCTACAGCACACATATCTGCCAAAAATACAGTCAAACTTCATATAATATAAAGTAGCGTATAAATGCTGATTTGCACATATTTAACTAATTACTGCCTCAGATATAAATAGACCCTACTATCTTCATAAATATCCACCATCTGACCACTTCATTGTTTTAAATAATTTTCTATAAAAAACAAAATTTGCAATCTGAACCATTTCAGTAGAATGGCCCATATAAAGTGTTTTAGCTGAGCTCTTCTCATCTGAAGCCCGGCCTGCTGCAGTGTGTGCTGCCGACGTGTCGCTGAGCAAGGCGGAGTTCAACCTGCTGCTGCCGGTCTGGACCAGTCTGGATCAGTCTGGACCAGTCTGGATCAGTCTGGACCAGTCTGACCAGCTGCATCTGCTCAGCCTGTTAACCTTCATTCTTGTTTTTGCTCTATTTTTATCTAAAGTAAATTTGTAGTTTATTGAATTTATTGTACTTGCAATTCAGCTTTCTGCTGCTATCTGACCTCCGTTGACCTTTGTAAATTACAATAATAAACTTTATTTATTTAACAATAAACCATTACAGGGACAACAGTAATTGTTTAAATGAAAATGTAAAGTAAACTTTGTGCAGATGAATTGTGGGTCGAGGCCTCTCTGTGTGTTTAACCTGCCGCCTGCTGTGTAAACCCACAATTCACTGCTGTCCGGGGGGGGGGGGGGGGGGGCTGGAGGGCCACCATGGGACATTAAAATGACAACATAATAAGAACACAACTACTAGCCTACTACTACTACTCCTGCTGCTACTACTACTATTACTAACAAAATGTATTCATTCATACTCTGATCAAAACGTCTCATCAGAAAGAATCAGTTCAGGTTCAGCTCTTCCCACAGGCAACCACTGATCATTCTGCAATCAATATGAAATCAATCAAACATCAAATCAATGCATCATATGCATCAGATCAGAGGTGGATGACTCTGACCAATCAGCTGTTCCCTCCTCTCTCTCTCTGTCTGTCTGACAGCAGCCTGCTCAGTGTCTCTGGGCGAGAAACTGGGTGAGAGGTCAGGCTGTACTATCCATGAGTGAGTGTGTGTGTGTGGTGTGTGTGTGTGTATGTGTGTGTGTGTGTGTGTGTGTGTGTGTGTGTGTATGTGTGTGTGTGTGAGGTACGGTTAGGGTTAGAATTAGGACTGTGTTTAGATTAGGGTTAGGGGGTTGTAGGGGCATGTAGGGGTTAGGGTGTGTGTGTGTGTGTGTGTGTGTGTGTGTGTGTGTGTGTGTGTGTGTGTGGGAGACCGGATCCCATTTTGTTTTTTCTGTTTGAAAGGATTAGCTCTGCGTTCAAACCTCAAACTGCCAAACAGTTACAACACTTCTGATGGAAACTTTGATTCACTGTCTCTCTCTCTTTTTATATAATTTCCTGGCATCTCTCTCTCTCTCCCTCTCTCTCTCTCTCCCTCTCTCTCTCTCTCTCTCTCTCTCTCTCTCTCTCTAATTTCACATAATTTTCAGGCTTCCGCACCGATCATTGAGTTCCTGAACTATCATGGACTTTTGAGAGGTTTATTGCAGACGGGGAAAGTCAGAATTTGCTAATTCCCTGTGGAAGTCAGGGGAATTTTTTTACAAATTCCACTTTCCAGGGAATCCAGCAGAATGAATCCAACACACATTCATTGCATTAGATGGTTTCCAGTCAGACTGATAAACGTGAACAAACCAGGGAGGAGGAACATTTCAGGTCGTGGAGGTTCTGACTTGGTTAACCAGGAGCAGGAACTCTGTTTTCCGTGTGCCGGCTTGTGCTTCACCACAGAGGCCAGGGACAGATTGTTTTGCTGTAGCTGATCCAGGATCTTTAAAAACGGAAAAGATGTTCAGATCTGGCCCGCACTCGTCTGTTAGAACCTGAGTTCACTGCAGGGTGTTTTTATAAATGTGAGTTTATTTTTTTTTATGTCTGTATACTGTTTAAATCTGTTCTGTTGAGTTTATCACTGAGTATTTTCTGCCTGCTTGCTGCCAAAAAATTCAAAGAACTTGTTGGTATATTGTGTTTAAATTAAGAAAACCAATCAACAGATCAATCAAAATCTAGATCTAGCAGCACATCAATGAAAGGTAGAAAACGTAACAATTGAATCTATCAGGATTAGAAGGAGTAACTGCTCCAAACTAATGAGTAATGTAACGTAGACTAACCATGTTCCGTACACTTTCCGTTTGTGTGTTCATCCTCTGGGGGAATATCCAGTGGACAGTCTACACTTTGATTGATGTCTTTTCCAATAGTATTAGAGAAAAGTGGGGAAAAGTAACTCCTCCGCCTGTGTACGGAAGATCATAACGGTGTTCCGTACAGAGGCGCATAACCCGATAAAAAAATGCCCATTTCAAAGCATTTATTCAACAAAAGGTAATATATTTAACAACTTGTGATAACATAATTATCATTTCATACAGACTGCAGGACTGTGAGAAGCACAAATTAAATCGAAATGTACATTTTCGCTGCTCTAGTTAACTCCACCCAAGCTGCAGTCTGGACCGGAGCTTGCCCCACCCTCCATTTTCAAGTGCAGTGGGGGGGGGGGGGGGGGGGGGGGGGTCAGGGATGAAAGAGGGGAAATGAAGATGGCGCAGATATATATTTTATTCATGACCTGGAAGTATTTATTCAGCGATCAGTGAAAAAAGGTCATCTGTACGGAACATAGTCTACGTTAATCCTCTGAAATAAAGGAACTTGTAATCTATAAAGTCCTTATAATGGAATATTAGAAGAACAGTTAACTCCAGTTTTCAGTCTTCATGAAGAATCAGCGTCAGCCATGTTGGAAGAACGATCCTCGAGCCGTCGGTGTGTTTAAAGTCTTTTATTAACCTGAGTTCACTCACACTGGCACAAAGTGTTTGGCTCAGAGTTTAATGTACATTCTCTCTCTCCTCAAGCGGACTGGAGTTTAATTAAACAAACATTTTTGGAGGCAGAAATAATCTGATTGGTCGAGCTAAACCTCAGTGGGCGGAGCCAAAGAACCGCAGTAACATCAGACTGAAGCTCAGTGAGAAAGACAAGAGGTAAGAGAGGAGGAAGCTAATATTATGAAGCTTAGCGCTCTGCTGCTAGCTGAAACAACACAATCTACCATACTAAGTAATCTAGGTTAGCAAGTTAGCTAGCTGCTGACTTTCCAACAACATGAATGAATAAGAAAAAGAAGTCATTGCTATTCATATTTTTATTGAGGTTCTGATTAGAGTTTGTTCTCTTTCAGTTAGCTAACTTGCACTCTGAAAATCTGTGGTTCTTTGGCTCCGCCCACTGATGTTTGATTTTCTGACCAAATCACAAGTGAAAGCAATGCTGAAGTCCTGGATGTCAGACTTTCCCACCAGCACCTGAACACACCATCAGACTCCAGTCGCCCTCCTCCCAGTGGTTTACATGTTATTGGTTGAGGAGCAGGTATACTGTCAGTGTACCTGTCATTTTTTCCCAGATAAATTTCTGTCTCCCTCAACACAAATCACTATAAACATTAAACATAATCCATCATCTAAACATACTGTATATGCAAGAACAAAAACACCCAATGTACAGTTGTGTGGCTTTGCCACAGCAGAGCTTTATATTTCAAAGATAAATGTGTAAAAAGTGAGTATACTGTAATATGGTCAGAAAAAGAGGTGCTTGCTGTTTTAGCTCTGTATATACTTGGTATAGCTAAGAAGGTTTTACTGTTTCAACACCAGTAAAGTGTAAATCTGACAGACCTGCAGGCTGCAGGACAGATGGTCTGACTAGACCTCCAGGCCTCTGGATCAGACCTGGGACTGATACGGTAACACTTTACAATAAGGGTCACTAAGTTAAGGGTTAGTTAATGCTTATTAAGCATTAACTAACCCTTAACTTAGTGTCAGTTATTGTAAAGTGTTACCACTGATACTAATGGCACTAAAGGTCACTTCAAGCTGCACTAGACAACTTTGCATGTTGGTGGCCTGATCAAATGGGGGTCCGTGGCCCTAATGTGAACTAAATTAAGGGTCTGCAATATGAAAAAGATTGTATTTCTATCATACAAATGCATGATCATGTATATTTTTTGTCTAATTTTAGACTTTCCTTTTTTCAGCCTCTTGGCCTTCTCTCATATCAATATCATATATATTTTTTTTTTGCCATTTTTAGGCACCAGAGGCTCAGATGACGATAAGTTTTCACACACAAACACTCTGACAGTTTACACTCAAACCTCAGTGTCATCGTGTCATTTCACATCCAGAGTAATGAGATTATCATACTGTGTCCGGATACAGTGTGTCTGCAGCTGAGCGTCTGCAGCTCAGTGTCGGGACGTCCCGCTGCGGTCAGATACATCCACACACTCTGCAGAGCGGAAAGTCCCATAGAAAAGCATTTAGAGTATCAGATACAAAAAAACCCTTTAAAAAATCCTTTAGGTGATGCGGCAGATTCTTTGGGCAGGCTGACCCACGCTGAATATCACATAGCAGGGGAAACACACACACACACACACACACACACACACACACACACACACACACACACACACACACTGTGATAGCTTAGCATAGCAGCTTCCTCCCAGCTGAAACCGTGGACTCTCTCTCTCTCTCTCTCTCTCTCTCCCTCTCTCTCTCCCTCTCTCTCCCTCTCTCTCTTTCCCAGCAGCTTCTCTCTCCCTCGCTCGGCCTCGCAGACTCTTTCCCTCCGGTCGTCCCGTTGTGTTCTCTCAGGCCGGGACGTTCTGCGGCTCTTTGCAGAGAGAGCCGTCCGGACTCTTCACCAGCTCGTACCTTCCTCCTCCTCCTCCACTTCCTCCTCCACTTCCTGTGCCTTTCTCTGGACTTCCTGTCTGCCGGCGGAGGAAGAGCACTGACAGCAGGAAGCAGAGCAGCGCGCCGCAGATGAAGATGGACTGCAGGCCCAGAAACCTGAGACACACACACACACACACACACACACACACACACACACACACAGGGGATGCATCTGTGTCAGTATGATGTTAGCTGTTGTTTGGGAACCTAAAAAAACTCCCATCATGCAGTTGGATTCAGTAATACAGGGTGAAAAATTCAAGCACGCTCAGTTTTAAATCCTGTTCTGTTTTTAATAGAAACCTGAGTTCCTATTTAACACTAAAACAACAGACTGATCTGCTTCAGTGACTAAGGCGGCGGCCACACTGATCCATCAGAAAACAGATAGAATTATTGCTGATAGATGTTAATTCAGCCTAACCAAATTATGGATAAACAAAAAGAAAGGTATCAATCATATTGGAAAAAAGTAACAAAATCTCAAAGTGAATTAGAAACATATTCAGCTCTAAACAGACAGACACCTGACCAGTGTGACTGATCCTGAACTGAGGAAAACCTCGACCAGATACAGACTCAGTGAAAACAGACTGGCTGTAGAAACAGGCCAACACTGGCAGACCTGGCAACCCAGAGAGGACAGACAGGCAGACCTGGCAACCCAGAGCGGAGCGGCTGTGTTCACTCTGCTCAGGCAGAGGTGGAGACAGAGCTGACCTTCCTTCTGAACTGCACCAGGTATGAAAATGTGAGAGAGAAATATTTCTCCAAACTCCAAAATATGTGTAACTTCGAAAAACTTCCTCTTGACAAAAAAACTCCTTTATATCCTTGGAGAAAAACGTGAGTGAGCTGCTGTTGATATCACATACTGTGAAAACCTGAGATAAGACAGGAGAACTGACCGAAATATTTTCCATTTTTTCCTTTGTGTTTGTTTGAATAATTGCATCTTTCTATTGTTCAATTATCTTTGTTGTTATTATTGCTACTTTTTCTTGATTATCACTGTTTTGCTTTGGCAACAGATACTGTTGAATTTAATGCCAATAAAGCTCATTTGAATTGAATTGAATTGTCGGTTTGTTTTGAGCGTCAACATGGCGGCGAGGCAGAAGAACAGAAGAAGAAACAGACTCTACAGGATAAATTCAATAAGAAACTGAGCTGGAAAACCTTCAGTCATCCCGACGCTCCACCGGGTTCCGGTCGGACCGTCGTCTCTGTGTTCGCTGCTAGTTTCTACAGAACAAACGTAGGAACGCCTCTGATTGGCTGAACGGACGCTGACGAATCCGTCCGTCCAGAAAAAATTCAGCTGGTTATTGAGCTGAACCCGAATATTCGACTATTCGGATATTCGTTCGTTGGGTAGGTATTTGGTTTTCAATTTTGGGATTCGGATATTCGTTTTTTTAAATGTAATTTTATATGTAATCCGTAAGCTGGTTGCCATTGATGCTGCAAAGCAGTTTATTTTTTTTTTTACTTGCATTCAAACGTCAGTCACATTTGCTGATCGCCATGGCGACACAGAGAAAAAAGTACGACCTGAAATTCAAGCTGTCAGTTTCAAATTTGCTGAACAAAACTCAGGAGAAGCAGCAGCAAGACATTTCTCCGTTGATCTTTTTTTTTTTAAATCTTTTTTCTAAGGTAGGCTACCGGTATTTTGATACAGGGCTCTCCCTCTCTCTCTCTCTCTCTCTCTCTCTCTCTCTCTCTCTCTCTCCCTCTCTCTCCCCCCCCTCTCTCTGTGCTTTAGAACGTAACCGCTGTGAAACAATCAGAAAATAACGTTTTATTTCTCTGATTCACCGGCTTTCTCGCTACTACCGCTCCCTCTCTTCATTCACTTTCTAGCTCTCTCGACCATCTCTCTCTCTCTCTCTCTCTCTCTCTCTCTCTATTAATTGAAGTTATAAAGTTATATGTATGTTAAGTATGTTTTCAGCGCTGTGTTTTTGTGAGGAGGAACTGTGACTATGTGTGAACTTTGTCGGGTGAACTGTTACCCGTGTGTGGTACCCGTTTATTCTAAGCTAAAAAATAAATTCTTGCCCTGAGATGAAAAGTTTTTATATGCAGAGTGAAACCGTCTGAGGGCCAGTTATGGTGCAGGAAGACCACATTTAGATCGACTGGCAAACCTGAAACTGAGAATGGAAACACTGACTCTACTGTCTGAGTTCAGACGCTTCCTCTGTTCGGTCAAACCTGCTGCTGTGTGCAGAACTGAAGTTCTTTAGCAGAAGAGAGAGAAACCGGCCCGGATGGAAAGAACATGTTGCGTAACGCAGCTGCTGGTGTGCAGGCAGCAGAAAGCAGCCGGGCCGCATCACCAGGAGTCTGCAGTGGAGTTAATGCTGATGTTATCTCACGGTACGAGTCGATACATGATCTGAGGTTCAGGATCAATACGACCAGGATACCATGTGATCAATAAAAGTTCAGTGACAACAAAGTCTGACTGTGCAGGATTCTGTTTATTTCTGAGACTCAAATCTTTCTACCGATGCCATTGGCTGCTGGAATGTAAACAACAATTTAAAAATGTCATTGTCAATGTCAAGTGACAATAATATAATTTGGATGGAGAGCTTGTGAAACTGTGATGGTCAAGAGTCTCATTAGTGATTACTACAGCAGAATAACATGGAGCTGATATCACCATTCATGTTCCTGACAGCAGAATAACATGGAGCTGATATCACCATTCATGTTCCTGACAGCAGAATAACATGGAGCTGATATCACCATTCATGTTCCTGACACAACAGACGGACTGACACATTTTTGTATTGAGATATGTTGAATTTGAATATATCGTCCCATCCCTAATAAAATCCCTTGCCAAGCCAGTCATGTTTGGCCGTTTGCAGAATGTTAGACAGGCTCCAGACTCTCTGACTCACCTCTGTCTGAACAGGTCCAGGTCGTAGTAGTGACAGGAAGTCTTCCTGCCGCACTTCCTGCCCCACAGGATGCAGGTACTGTCTATGGCAATGCCATACAACACCGGGCCGGGCATGAAGGCTGAGAGAGAGAGAGAGAGAGAGAGAGAGAGAGAGAGAGAGAGAGAGAGAGAGAGAGATTGATTAAATTATTGATTGATTTTTTTTTAATCAGAAGACAGACAGTCGGCACAATGCCTCTTCCAAAAACTTTTACTGTTTCAGGTTTTGTTCTTTTGTATGTAAAACCTCAACATTTATTATTTCTAAATTTAAAAACAAACAAAAAGATAAAACACTGTTAGCCATATAGCAGGCACTATATCATGGTATCTGATGTGATGAGATGCAGTGTGATGTGATGTGATGTGATGCAGTGTGATGAGATGAGATGTGATGTGATGTGATGTGATGAGATGTGATGTGATGTGATGTGATGTGATGCAGTGTGATATGATGCAGTGTGATGTCATGTGATGTGATGTGTGTGTACAGTATTTGATTACAGAGCCAGCAGTCCTGTCTGGTCTCCATGACTCACCCAGGACTCTGAACAGCATGTACTGAACTCCCACTGCGAAGGACTTATCTTCTGGCGGGACCGTCCTGCAGCACACAGGGACACACACAAGAAAAAACAGTAAGAAAACCCTGAGATTAAACTAGAAGGCACTAAAAGCTCAAAAAGCTCAAACCTCTGCCAGTGCTGAACAATTCTGCAACTTGCTGTTACACCAAAACAGGTTCAATTGATTTTGTGACTCTGCAAAACAAACCATGGAACCCAGTCTCTGTATCTGTTAGTTTCATAGTTTTGGCTAAAACATGATAATCGTCTAACGGCAGAAATCCCAGATCCAGATCACTACCAAAATCGAATCAATTGTTGCTTGGTCCAAAGTTGATCTGTCCATCAAATTGAATGGAAATCTGTTCCTATGTTTTTGAAATATCCTGCAGACAGACAGAGAGACAACCTTCTTGGCGGAGAAAGCAGGAGATTCGTGAGTATGTAGTAAAAGGGAGAAAGAGAAGTGCACTTCTCTATTTTAGTCTTTCCTGTGCCCCCCTGCCTTGAAAGTCATCTATCAGGTTACACATCAGCACTGAGCTGAAATGTGCACAGAAAACAACAACATACCACACTGATATATCATGCTGCATTCCTCCAGTACAAAAACACATTTGTGTATTCATTTTCTGCTGTGTGTGTGTGTGTGTGTGTGTGTGTGTGTGTGTGTGTGTGTGTGTGATGGCATGTTGGGACAGGGCTGATGTGTGTGATAACAGCAGTGGTGGCATCAGCCCGGTCTTCTGTTTGGAGCTCGCTGACAAACTTCTGGCTGCTCTGGCTGTTTGTTGGGAACATGATTGATTTTATATTGACTTCTTAGCATGCTGATATGTTGGCTTGTAACTGTTTGTATTGTAATATTTTCTGGGATTTATTTTTCCGCAATTTCCTACTAATTTCCTAAAAAAAAGAGTTGATATCTAACTGTTAATTTCTTCAGAAGTTTCCTGGAAAGAACGGTGACATTATGAACTAATTACAGGGAAAATGGAGGGAGAGTTTGATTGGTGGAGTCGAAGTTTCCAAGGAAGAAACATGAAGTTATGTAGAAAATGGAAGAGGTCGGTTTGGTGAAACTGATGAGAAACTGTTCATTTCTAAAATAATACAATAATATATAATAATAAAGATAATAATAATAAACAGCAAAATTATAAACTAATCATTGGAAAAGTAGAGGCAGAGTGTGATGACCCCCCCACTCTCCTGGCTCTGGTGGGCGGGTCGCTCCTTCAGCTTTAAAGCCTTCAGACCATTCAGTGTCTCTCTCTCCCTCCTCACCTATACACCTTTTGTTCTGTTCTTTTGGTTTGATGTCGTTTGTTTACCCCTTAGATTTAGTTAATAAATCATTGTTTTAACTTTTACTTTAATTGTTACTTCCTTGAGCCGGGTTGTAACAGAGGGAGATTTAACTCAAGTCATTATTCACTTATGAGGAAATTAGAGGAGGAAGTTATGTGCTGGTATTTGAATAAAGACAGACCTTTGTACCTGTTCTTGTTCTAATGTACCTACTTGAAATAAAGATTTGTATACAGTAGTTATTAAGAGACAATTAATGTGAAATAAGTCACAAAATAATTGTGTGATGTTTAATGTGTGGAAAGTTGATAGAAATGAGTATGTAAATGGACAGACTGTCTTCCTGTACGGGTTTAAATTACAGATAACAGATAAATAATTAAATAAATGCCAAAAATAACTTCCTAATTTCCTGGAAACTTTTGCCAAGATACAAAAAAAAGATTAGAGACAGACAAACATCTGACTCAGCAGTAAAACCATCAAAACACTGAGAGAGGTGACAGAAAAACCTCCAGCTGAGAGGCTTCAGGACTCGTCTGCTGTGATGAGACTCTGCTGTTAGTCCTGATTCAAACTTTTCATCCATTTTTATTTTTTTAATTTACCCAGAGAATGTCTCACCTCAGTATCATCATGTATGAGGGGGTCTGGGAGAAGGAGAGGATGAGGCAGGTGAGAGCCGACAGCACCATGAAGGGCAGCAGGAGGTGGGAGCAGCCGCTGCCGCAGGTCCCGGGGGAGGCGGAGCCAGAGCCGGGGGAGGCGGAGCCAAAGCCGGGGGAGGCGGAGCCAACGCAGCTGCAATCTGTGTAGTTCTGTTCAGACAGAGACACAGAAACACACCCAAGTCAAGTCAAAAGTCAAAGCGTTTATTGTCATCTGCAGTTAAAAACAAGTTTCCCCGTACAATGAAATTCTTCCTTTGCCTTCCGCTCTGAATTCCATTTATCAAGAAACACAAGGTATAAAAAAACGTAGAGATAAGAGAGAATAATAATAAATATAAAATAGAGTAATATTAAGTGATGAAATGTCTGTGCAAAAGTCCTGTGCAAATGTTCTGTATGCAGACAGTGGGTAAATGTCTGTGGGTGTGCAGTGTGGAGTGTGTGTGTGTGTGTGTGTGTGTGTGTGTGTGTGTGTGTGTGTGTGTGTGTGTGTGTATGTACTGTCAGAGTCCTGCAGAGTCCTGGGATCCAAGGTGGGAAAGTTTGGTTTTCAGCTGATTTCAGACAGGCAGCTCAGACCTGATGACAGTCTGAACAGCTGGTTTGAAATGTGACTCGAATCGCATCTCTGAAAATCCAATCTGACCAATCAGATCAGATTACAAATGTTTTTTTTTTTCCTGTCACTCATGGATATGACAGGTTTGACGTCGCGGTTACAACAGTTACTGACAACCAGTGATGTAATGCCAGGAAATGGCGAGTGTGGAACTAATTACATTTATTCCAGTTACTGAGGAGTTTTTTTTGTGTACTTGCGCTTTTTTGAGTATTTTTTAAAAGTCAGTAATTTGACTTCTCCTTCAGTCCATCTCTCCTGCAGTTTTGTCCTCCAGTCCATTTTAAATCCATCCATCACAGAACAGATTGTGTGTCTCTCCATCAGCAACAGAAACTGGATCAACGTAAACTGACAAACTGTGGATCCATTCACAGCGAGAAGAGGAATCTGACTTTACTTTGTTTCTGCACTTTATTTTGTCGTTTCTAATGGAAAAGATCACAGCTGACAACGTTCTCTGTTCTAAAGAGGAACTCAGGAACTTTTACTCTGAGGATATTTTAAATCACACACTTTTCACTTTCACTGAAGGAGATTTTTACACCAGAACTTTTACTTTTACTTCAGTCAAATATCAGCAAAGTCACAGAACTTCTACTTGAGCAGGACTTTCCAGATTCTTCTGTCTCCTAGAGCTTAAAGAAGAAGTGGGCTTGTGAACAAATTCAGGGTGGATTTTCCCTTTCATTTGGGATAATTAACACCACTGAAAGAAGCTGATCCTATTTCAGAAACCGAGATTGAAACCAAGTCTGGGAAATGACCCGGTTTCTGGAAAATCACACATTAAGGATTAAGGATTACATAAAGAGGCTGTTTGGCATCTGCCTTCGTTTCACTCTGAGAACTCTGATAATCACTCCACCTGTTTTCGCTCAAGACCACTTCCACAGAAACCGGCCTGAACGTCATGCAAGAAAGAGAAAGTGTGTGTGTGTGTGTGTGTGTGTGTGTGTGTAGAGAAAAGAGGAGGGGAAAGAGAGAGACAGAGTGTTAAACTGAGAGAGAGGGAATGTGTTGTTTGAAGAGTCAAAGCAGAAGTGAAGCTGACAGCGAACACAATCTGCAGCAGACCAGAGGGCGCTGACCCAAACAGGATGTGATGTCACGTTCCCCCGTCCCGTAAACTCCGGCGAGGGAGCCCGGTGTGGGCGGAGGGAGACGGGTTTCTCAAACTGCAGCTGGAAAATGAATTTCCCAGCTGATGATCTCCACACTGACACTGGTGAACTGGGTCCATGGTGAATGTTTTTTCCTTTCTCCCAATGAAATTCCTGTGTTTTTTTGTTTTTTTTTTGTCACCTGTAGCTACAACAAATTCGTAGATGTCCTATATTTTATCTCTATTTTCAAAATTTTGAAACGGATCTCTTAGCGGATAAGAAACAAGCTTTTTATTAAGATCATGTCTGGTGATTTGTGCGTCTAAGAATAAACTTGCTTACTCAGCAGCTTATCCTAATTCTCCCTTTGAAATGAAATAATAAAATCATTTTTCTTACACGGACTTTGTGGGTGATGTCGTCCATCTCCATGGCGACGCAGCCGGCGTGGCAGGGAGACCTGAACTCCACGCCGTCCGAACCGCAGACCGGGTTAAAGGCCTCCTGAGCACACCGACAGGCAGCACTGCAGGACAGGGGGTCCTGACTGAGCACACACACACACACACACACACACACACACACACACACACACACACGTTTACTTAAGTCACTTTTGGGGTATTTACATAGACTTACATTCATTTCCTGGAGACTTACCCTAACCCTAACCATAACCACTACTTGCCTAAACTTTACCCTAACCTTAACCACTGACCCAAAAATCAGCTTTTTACCAATTGGGGACACGACTTTTGCCCCCAATCAACTGGTCTTGTGTGCCTGAAAGTAAGTTAAGTCATACCCACACACACACAAACCATTCAGTAACAAAAGTAGTAAAAGTGAATAGTGTGATAAGGTGGATTTGGTTACTGTGACACAGTAAACTGTCTTGTCTTTAGCCCTAGTCTCTACTCCAAAACATGAAGAGTTGGAGCTTGAGAAGAGTCAGCTCAGTTAACCTGAACAAACTGTTAGCTAGCTAACTAGCCAGCAAACACACTGATGTTAATGTGAACACGCTAACGCTAGCTGCTACTAGCTACGTTAGCTAGTGTGCTAATCAGATGCGTTAACAACAAGACAGTGATGGTTAGCTGACCAGATGCTATGGTTAGCTAGCTAACAAGCTGACATTATCTAAACACTAAATCAATCAGATGGATCAGTGATGAAATGATCAGTTCAGTCAGAAACAGACAGAAATTAACCGTCTGTTCAATTCTGTTGAGACAGAAACACAGTCAGCTGTTCAGAGCTGAGGACCTCCAAGATGGCCGCCAGAGGGGGGTTCCTCTGTGTATTTAAACATAGCGACTGACTGTCTGTACCTGGGGGGAAAGACTCCAGCGACCCTCTGGGTGGGACATCCCACCAGCAGCAGCGGCAGAGCGGTGAACAGACACAGCAGGATGGTGGCGCTGCACATCCTGCTGGCTCCGCCCACAGACAGGTTCAGCCTCCGCATCAGAGCTCCGCCCAGAACCGTGCCCAGGACCGCCAGAGGGATGTCCACCCCGCCTGAGGAGAGAGAGGTCAGGGTCAGTGTCTGAGGAGAGAGGGGTCAGTCTCTGAGGAGAGAGGGGTCGGTCTCTGAGGAGAGAGGGGTCAGTGTCTGAGGAGAGAGGGGTCAGTCTCTGAGGAGAGAGGGGTCAGTGTCTGAGGAGAGAGGGGTCGGTCTCTGAGGAGAGAGGGGTCGGTCTCTGAGGAGAGAGGGGTCAGTGTCTGAGGAGAGAGGGGTCAGTGTCTGAGGAGAGAGGGGTCAGTGTCTGAGGAGAGAGGGGTCAGTCTCTGAGGAGAGAGGGGTCGGTCTCTGAGGAGAGAGGGGTCAGTGTCTGAGGAGAGAGGGGTCAGTGTCTGAGGAGAGAGGGGTCAGTCTCTGAGGAGAGAGGGTCAGTCTCTGAGGAGAGAGGGGTCAGTCTCTGAGGAGAGAGAGGTCAGTCTCTGAGGAGAGAGAGGTCAGTCTCTGAGGAGAGAGAGGTCAGTCCGCAGCACAGAATAAGAAGCCAGCAGGCGTCGATTATCAGGAGGAAACAGGAAAGCTTGAAAATACGCTTTTTTCTACTATAAAAAACCTTTTCCTCATTTAAAGGTATAATATGTAACATTTCCGCATTAAAATATCTAACTGACTAGACCTATATAAATAAACGACTATAAACGACTAGACCATGTTATATATTTTTTTGAGTTTCATTTGGTCTCCTGTCATGGCGTCATATCCCCTTTACCCCCTAACTTCCAGTCCAGTTCAGTTCAGTTCAGATCAATCCAGTCCAGTTCAGATCACTCCAGTCCAGTTCAGTTCAGTTCAGTTCAGTTCAGTTCACTTCAGGTCAGTTCAGTTCACTTCACTTCAGTCCAGTTCAGTTCAGATTAGTCCATTTCAGTTCAGTTCAGTTCAGTTCAGTTCAGTTCAGTTCAGTTCAGTTCAGTTCAGTTCAGTCCAGATCAGTCCAGTCCAGTCCAGATCAGTCCAGTCCAGCTAGCTAGCTAGCCGCTCTAGCCGCTCTGTTGTTTTTTCATTCAGTTGTTTTTATCTCTCTCTGTGATGGATCATGTTATTCATTCCCGTTTGCTGCGTTCTGTCGCTGAAGCTGTCCCCGTTAAAAAACTCCCATGATGCCACGCTGCTTCATGACGTCATCAAACTACGTCTTTTGTTATTGTTTTGATTGAGACCCCTAGAGGCAGAAATTACATACTGTGTGTTTAACTTACATTAACAAGTTTGATACTAGGCTACTTACTATGAAACATACTATGAATTTACCTCGTAAAGGTTTATATCAGCCAATATATTTAATATAATATTTAATATATTAAGGGGATTATGTATGAGGCACAGCTGAGGTTAATAACAGAAACGAGTGTTGCATTATTTTCTAAAGAGTTATGTAGGTACAAGTAACAGAAATATTTAGTTAATACAGAAAAAACAAAAGAGAACGGAAAAATATGAAAGAACAATATTGTTTTTTTTGTGTTTGTGTTGCTGCGTCTGTTTCAGTAAAAGGCACAGAGCCAGTTCAGTTCAGTTCAGTTCAGTCCAGATCAGATCAGATCAGATCAGATCAGATCAGATCAGATCAGATCAGATCAGTCCAGTCCAGTCCAGTCCAGTCCAGTCCAGTTCAGTTCAGTCCAGATCAGATCAGATCAGATCAGATCAGATCAGTCCAGTCCAGTCCAGTCCAGTCCAGTCCAGTCCAGTTCAGTTCAGTCCAGATCAGATCAGATCAGATCAGATCAGTCCAGTCCAGTCCAGTCCAGTCCAGTCCAGTTCAGTTCAGTTCAGTCCAGATCAGATCAGATCAGATCAGATCAGATCAGATCAGATCAGTCCAGTCCAGTCCAGTCCAGTCCAGTTCAGTTCAGTTCAGTTCAGTTCAGTCCAGTTCAGATCACTCCAGTCGAGTTCAGTTCAGTTCACTTCAGGTCAGTTCAGTTCAGTTCAGTCCAGTTCAGATTAGTCCAGTTCAGTTCAGTTCAGTTCAGTTCAGTTCAGTTCAGTTCAGTTCAGTCCAGATCAGTCCAGTCCAGTCCAGTCCAGTCCAGTCCAGTTCAGTTCAGTTCAGTTCAGTCCAGTCCAGTCCAGTCCAGTCCAGTCCAGTCCAGTCCAGTTCAGTCCAGTCCAGTTCAACATGCTGATCTGTTCTGCAGCAGAAACCAGTTTCACCAGTTCTGCAGGACCATTAGCAGACCAGATCAGTTCACAGTGTGTTATCTGCAGCCTGGCTTCTGTTCAGAGTCTGGTCAGTGACTCTGAGCTGATGAGCTGCTTCAACAGACCAGGCTTTGTTTTATTTTACAACATCTGTGAATGATTACAGTCTGCTGACTTTCCATGGAATAATCTGACTACTTTCTGTTGTATTCAGTGTGGGCTGGTTTCTTCCAGAGAAGCAAAATCATGAATCTGGAATTCATGATTCAATAGTTTTAAAATATTAAGTTTCAAGTGTTAAATAACTTTGTAAAGTC